>NC_063187.1:4366921-4471921 GCF_023159225.1 Perognathus longimembris pacificus
AGAACGAACAAAGCAATTAAATTATAAAGAAAAGATTTAAATCTTAAAGCAAGAGCCGATCAGACAGCAACACACATAACTACAATTTCTATTCAGCATCTCAGAGATTTGGGGTGAAGAAATTTTTAAATGGATCCAGGGGGCGATAGGAAGGACTCGTTCCTTCTTTCTCAGACTATTCAGCTAGAAACGTTCGATTGTAAACTGACATTTCTCTCTATGGCATTAAACCTGGGATTCACTGCAAAATACAATTGGCCAGAAAAAGCTCTGGCCATTCATGCGGCTCTCAAGTGAAGGAATGGGAAGATGGCGGCTACAACTATCCAGAGATGGAATGTTCTACGCTAGTAAAAAAAAAAAAAAGATAAACAGGGCTGGGAATATGGCCTAGTGGTAAAGTGCTTGCTCGTATACCTGAAGCCCTGGGTTCGATTCCTCAGCACCACACATATAGAAAAAAAAAAAAAGCCAGAAGTGGCGCTGTGGCTCAAGTGGCAGAGTGCTAGCCTTGAGCAAAAAGAAGCCAGGGACAGTGCTCAGGCCCTGAGTCCAAGGCCCAGGACTGGCAACAAAAACAAAACAAATTTAAAAAAATGATAAACAACCTTCCGCTAGGTGCTGGGGGCGGTGGGGGGGCCACACCATTCATCCTAGCATCTTGGAAGCTGAGATCTGAGGATCTCAGTTCAAAGCCAGTTGGGGCAGGAAATTCTGTGGGACTCTATAATCTCCAGTTAACCACCAAAGTAAACCCAGAAGTGGAGCTGTGGCTCAGGTGGTAGAGCACCAGCCTTAAGCAGAAAAGCTCAGGGACAGCGCCCAGGCTCTGAGTTCAAGCCCCAGGACCAACACACACACACACACACACACACACACACACACACACACACGGACACACACAATAAAAATGAAATAGACATCATCCCAAAAGAAATGTACTCTTTACCTGACTTATGTAACTGTAACTCCTCTGTACATCACCTTCGTAAGAACCATTTCTTAAAATGTAAAAACAAATAACAAATAAACCACTTTAACTTTAGACAGCGCTGTTAGCGTCTCCCAATTACCCAGACCAGCTTAAATGGAAAGAACCGGCTCGAAAAGGCTGATAAAATGCATTTCTGGCCCAGCTCTGTAACCTGAATGTTTTTTAATGGCCCTAGCACACTGAAATTAAAATTAAATCGCAAAAAAAAAAGAGAAAAAAAAGCTAGCCTGATGACTGTGCCTGGGGGGATACGTGAAGTCAGTCGCTGGGGAGGAAAATGTATTTACTTAAGCAGCATACTTGTTCTCTCCGCAGCCTCTTACGTATGTGGGGTAATTAATGAAGTTTAAATTTCCCTAATGATCAGTCTCGGGCTCTGCCTATGCAGGAAGCAGATGCTGACATCTGTGTCCTTAATTGGGAACTTAAACAGCGAGGAAGTAGCTGGGCACCATCAGTGGCTCACGCCTGTCAGCCCGCTACTCGGGAGGCTTAGCTCTAGGAGACTGTGGTTCAAAGCCAGCCCGGGCAGGAAAGTCCGTGAGGCTCTTCTCTCCCAGGAAACCACCAGAAAACCTGAAGTGGCACTGTGGCTCAAAGTGGTAGAGTGCTAGCCTTGAGTGAAAGAGCTCAGGGACAGTGCCCAGGCCCCAAGTTCAAATCCCAGGACTCTCTCTCTCTCTCACACACACACACAAACACACACACACACACACACACACACACACGCACGCATACACAGAGGGCAGATGACCTCTGGCACAAGGAAAACATTTATTCCACCACGCACTACCCCACCCGTGGTCAGCATCCAATGCAAGCCTTGAAATTCTCATCAACAGACACCGCCTGCCCCCCAGCCCCACCCTGGTCATGAGTAGCTCCCCTCTGTCCCCCCCCCCCCGCCGCTGCCCACAGTGCTTCAGGCTCTGGCCATCCCTGACCACCAACTTCCCCAAGTCACTCCTAGAAACAGCCCAAGGCTTAGGCCAGCTCTCTGTGTGCAGGTGTTTGCTAGCTCTTCACTCCAGGGGACACAACTACAGGGGAGGGAGGGAGGGAGGGAGGGGAGGGAGGGAGGGAGGGGAGGGAGGGAGGGAGGGAAGGAGGGAGGGAGGGAGGGAGGGAGGGAAGGACAGAAGGAGAGGGAGGAGGAAAGACGGAGAAAGGAAGGAGGGAGGGAGGAAGGAGGGAGGGAGGGAGGGAAAGAGGGAGGGAGGGAAGGAGGAGAAGGGAGGGAGGAAAGGAGAGAAGAGGAGGGAGGGAAGGGGAAGGAAGGGGAAGGAGGGGAGGGAGGGAGGAGGAAAGACAGGGAGAAAGGAAAGGAGAGAGGGAGGGAAGAAGGAAGGAAGGAAGGAAGGAAGGGAGGAGGGAGGGAGGGAGGAGGGAGGGAGGAGGGAGGGAGGGAGGGAGGGAGGGAGGCAGGGAGGCAGGGAGGGAGGGAGGGAGGGAGGGAACCAGTTTTGTTTCGTTGGCTTGCCCTGGTGTGAGTGGGTGCTGGGTTTCTTTGGCTTCTTTCAAGGCTTCTATTTCTTGCTTTCCACGTCCTTACTGTGGGGCTCCCGTGTGTCTTTGTGGGGTTCACTCGAAGGCGCCTTGCTTTACCCAGCTTTCTTCGGCAGGGTTCTGTCTGGCCAAGGCAGGGCATTCGCAGCCCCCTTCAGTGCCTGCTCTGGGCCTGGCCTCCTCCTCTCCTCCTCAAAGTCCAGTTACGCGAATAGGGAGCCTCTGTTCTCATGGCGATCCTTCGCGATGCTCCCAGCCCTGAGCCTCCGCTTGGCCTTCTCCCTCCCCTGCTCCCTCCTGTTCACACTGGGCAATTACCAGCGCTCTGCTTTCTTCTTTGTGCTTCTGTACTGCCTTCTGTCCCTTGTACAAAGGGGGGTCGTGTTGACCATGGGAACGCCATCGCATTCACCTCTCCCTCTCTCATCTCCAAGGAACCACCAAAAAGCCAGAAGTGGAGCTGTGGCTCAGGTGGTAGAGCGCCAGCTTGAGGGGCAGCACCCAGGCCCCGAGTTCAAGCCTGCTGTCTAGGGTTCAAGCTACAGTGCTCAGCCGGAGGGCAAAAGCAACAGACAGGGAGAGCGGAGATGAGATGAATATTATTCAGTCGAACCCATGCCACAAGCAGTGCCGGCTGCATGTGTTTATGTTTTAGTTATTCATTCATTCATTTATTGGGGGGGGGGGGCATGGGGTTTGAACCCAGGCCTGGGCGCTGTCCCTGAGCTTCTTTCACTCAAGGCTGGAGCTCTGCCGCTTGAGCCACAGCGCCACTTCCGGTTTTCTGGAAATGAGATTGGAGATGAGAGTCTCACAGACTTCCTGCCCGGGCTGGCTTTGAACCGTGATCCTCCGATCTCAGCCTCCCGAGTGGCTGGAATGACAGGCGGGAGCTACGGTGCCCAGCTTTGTATTCATTATTCTTGGACGTTATCGCTTCCCAAGCCCACTGCCGGCTCTCGAGGGTCAAATCCATCATCAGCCCATCGAGGCGGCGCTAAGTGTGGGATTCGAACACAAGCCAGCTTGCTTCTGGAGCTGGGAGCTTCAGCCCCGGCTCAGAGGCCGTCTGCAATGTGGGGGCCCTGCAGGCTAGAACCTGTGGGGGGGGGGGGAAGCTGACAGAAGGCCTTGGGTGGGGGGGGGTGGCCGATTGGAGGGGGGGAGGTCCACCTCCAGAAAGGAAGCTGGAGTGCTCCATTCCTGAGCCACATGGGAGAAGACCCCTTGACTCCAGAAGTCAGGAAATGGGGGGGGCTGCACATTACGTAAGCTAAAAACGCCCCCTCCCACCACCACCCCCTGCTCCTACATACCCATGGAGGGGGGGAAGGGAGGGAGGGAGGGCGCACAAACCCCACAGCCAGGCGATCGCAGCGAAATGCCGCGCTGGTTGCCTGGGTAACGTCCCAGCCCCACGCAGCTGCTCCACCAACCCTTGCCCACCCTATTTTTAGTCTCCAGACGACGAATGAAAGCGGCTTTCAAATATTTCTTTTCTTCTTCCCCTCACCCCCCCATTCTTCCCCCCTTTCTGTATGATGAAGACAGGCATAACCTTTTGGGAAAGGGGAAATCAAAAATAATCATAATGAAGACTTTACAGGCAAAGCTGTGAGGTCCAGGCGTGTGGCCTGGCTCGGAAGTTGGGGAGGCCCTCGTGCGGGGGGGGGGGCGTCCTGGGGCGAGGGGACACGGGGCGCTGGGCTCTGCGGGAGTGGAGACACCCCGAGAGTGAGATCGCACGCGTCCACGGCGCGGCGTGTCTCCACCTGCGTGGTGAAGTGGGGGGTGAGTCACTAACGAGACGGCGGCTCCGCTGTCATCCCAGCGACTCCGGAGGCTGAGATCTAGAGGATCACGGTTCAAAGCCAGCCTGGGCAGGAAACACACACACAAAAGCAGGAAGTGGAGTTGTGGCTCAAAGTGGTAGAGCGCCAACCTAGAGCAAAAGAGCTCAGGGACAGCGCCCAGAGTTCAAGACCCACAACCCGCCCCTCCCCACCCCCCCCAAAAAAAAGAGAGTGAATCCTCTGTGTGTGTGTGTGTCTGTGTGTGTGTGTATGTGTGTTGTACACGCACGCACCAGTCCTGGGCTTGAACTCAGGGCCTGAGCGCTGTCCCTGAACGTTTGTGGCTCAAGGCTGGCGCTCTACCACTTGAGCCACAGCTTCACTTCTGGCTTTTTGACCGTTGTTGGAGATAGAGTCTCATGAGCTTTCTGGAGGAGGCTGGCTTTGAACCTCGATCCTCAGATCTGTCTCCGATGCCTGCAGGGCTCAAAAGCCCTAAATTTCCATACATTTTTCTGCTTCTTCCGTTGTGATATCTGGGTAAATACTGCGATGGACTCCCTCCCCACCCCCCCACTCCCGTCTCTGACTTATTTCCAAAGAAAAGATGCTGTCAAAAAAAAAAAAAGAAAAGAAAAAGAAAAAAGCAACTTCCCCCGTTGGATTAAAGAAATGGAAATGATCCGATGAGCGATATGCCAAATTACCCTGATTTGATCGCTGACGGCTTTCACACGTGTATGGAGATGTCACGCCGCCTTCCCTACCCGGGTACACTGCCTGTGTGTCCACTGAAAACAGAGTGTTTTGAAAACACACAGAAAATAAACCCGCTTCGGGGCTGCTGAGGGGGGGCAGATGGCTGCGTCCGTCTCCTCGGAGCCAAGCCCGGGGTGGAGAGGGCTTTGGGGAGAGGCCGCCCTGCGAGATTCAGTGGGAAATGAAGGCCCCACGGAGACACGTGGTTTGAGGGGGCCGGCTGTGCCTTGCAGAAGGGAATGGAGCCGGTGGCTGGGCGGAGAGATCGGAGCCACGGTGGGGGGGGACACCACGGGGAGCCTGAGATCCCCACATCGGGGGAGGGAGGGGGGGGAAGCAAGCCGGGTGATGTAGCTCCCGCCTGTCATCCGAGCTACTGGGGAGGCTGAGATCTGAGGCTCACGGGCTCAAAGCCAGCCTGGGCGGACCAATCTGACCTGGACCAACTTTCTCCAGATTTTTCCACACCTGTCAAATGGGGGTTGAAGCTTGTCTCACCTTGGCGATCCCCAAAATATAGCAGAGGAGGAGGAGGGAGTTTACCAGCCAATGCCACGTTTGCTTCCCTTCTTTCCCTGACGATCTCTTCTAAGTTTAGCAGGAGGCAGGTGACACGCCGGCTAGAGAGAAGCAGGCTACCTTAAGGAAAAGAAAAAAAAATTAAAAAAGGAAAATTTCAAAGCTTCCTTATGGCAATCCATGACAGAAATAAAACCAGGCAGATGTTGCTATGGAATGTGACATATCTTTGCTATGACTTATCTCTATTTTTTTTATTTTTATTTTTTTTGTTGGTCATCGGGCTTGAACTCGGGGCCTGGGCGCCCGTTCCTGAGCTCTTTGCTCCAGGCTGGCGCTCTAGCACCTGCACCACAGCTCCACTTCCGGTTTCCCGGTGGTCCCTTAGAGATGAGAGTCTCATGGACTGTCCTGCCTGAGCTGGCAGGCTCTCTTCTTGTACCCAGGGGCTCTGTCCGACACCAGGCTAGAGCCCCGAGTCACCTCCGGCCAAGAGAGAAGAACCAAACCCATGCCAGCCAGAGGCCACGCACCGCCGGCCTCCAGCTCACCACCCACGCCTCTCCACTGCCCCCTGCTGGCCACCTGCAGGCCTGCAGCGTGCCAACCTCCTTAATCACGGGAGCCAGTTCCACAGGTGACAGACAGACAGACAGACAGAGGACAGAGATGAAAGACAGCAAGAAGAAAGGCAGGAAGCAGATAGATAATACATGATTGATAGACTGGATAAACTGCAGATGATGATAGATGGATGATACATGATTGATAAGCTGGATAAATGATGATAGATATATACAAGTGGATGGATGGACAGATGGTTGAATGGATGATGGATGGACAGATGGATGGATGGGTGGATGGATGATGGATGGGTGAATGGATGGATGATGGAAGGGTGGGTGGGTGGATGGATGGATGATGGAAGGGTGGGTGGGTGGATAGGTGGATGGAGGGGTGGGTGGATGGGTGGTGGATGGATAGGTGGATGATGGGTGGATGAATGGATGGATAGGTGGATGGATGGGTGGATGGATGGGTAGATGGATGGGTGGGTGGATGGATGGTGGATGGATGAGTGGATAGATGGGTAGATGGATGGATGGATGGGTGGATAGATGGATGGATGGGTGGATGGATGGATGGGTGGATGATGGATGGTGGATGGATGGATGGTTGGATGGATGGGTGGATGGATGGATGGTGGATGGATGGATGGTTGGATGGATGGTTGGATGGATGGGTGTGTGGATGGATGGATGGTGGATAGATGGATGGGTGGATGGATGGATTGATGGGTGGGTAGATGGATGGGATAGGTAGGTGGATGGATGATGGGTGGATGGATGAAAGGATGGGTGGATGGGAGGATGAATGGGTGGATGGATGGATGGGTGTGTGGATGGATGGGGATGGATGGGTGGATGGGTGTGTGGATGGATGGATGGATGGATGGTGGATAGATGGATGGGTGGATGGGTGGACGGATGGCTGGCTGGATGAATGGAGACAAGGAAACACAGAGACCCTCTTGGTTCCATTGGTTGTATTTTCCAAGGGCTCTGCCTTCTCTGGAAGTCTTTCCTAGACAGCACTGGCCTGCCCGCCCAGTCCTCCAAGCCCCGTGCCTCTGTCTCCAGGCAGAGCTTCAGCCACAGTTCTGTTCAAGGAACTGGGTGCAGTGCGCATGTGAGCTACACCTGGGATGTGTGTGTGTGTGTGTGTGTGTGTGTGTGTGTGTGTGTGTGTGTGTGAGCCTCTAGGAGGGACGGCCTCCTCAGGCCAGAGGATCAACACCCCCAGTCATGCAGGGCCCCCTCCCCATCCACAGGACGCACACAGGGCACAGACAGGGCCAGCGGCCGGCAGAGAGGCCTGGGGGCAGCATCTGATGAATCCCACCTGGCCTTTCTCCTAAAAGAAGACCCCGAGGCGTCCTGGCGCGCCGGGCGACCCCTGGTGGCTGCCGGCCAGAACGCACCCACATGGGCTGGGGCGCTGCTGGGGTGGTTACCCACAGATAGCTGAGTGAATACATAACCCAGGCAGTGTGGGCCGAGGGCGTGGCCCGGGGGGGAGTGGGTGGAGCGCCTGCGGAGCAAGCAAGAGGCTCAGGTTCCAAACCCCAGTGCTGCCAGAAATGCGTGCACCACATACATGCATGCAGACATGCGTGCACACATACATGCATGCAGACATGCGTGCACACATACATGCATGCAGACATGCGTGCACACATATGCACGCACAAGAGGATAGGCTCTGAGTCCAGACATGTCTGCGTTCTGTTCCCTGGTCTAATTCCCCGCTTTCTTTTCTCTGTGTGTCTTTGGCAAGTTAGTCACCTTAGTGAGCTTTGTGTCATTTGCTTAAAAAAAAAAATAGATTAGAAATGGAAAGAGGATTTTTCTTCATTGTTCTTGTTTTCTTGTCTCTTTGTCTTGTGTGTTGGTTTCTCTGTCCTTGGGAGGTAAGTGGAGGCACAGAAATGGAGGGACAGAGGGTGGACAAAGGCAGCCGTGGTCCTCACTGGACACGATGTGGAAAATGAACTGGACAACTTGTGGTGGGGATGGAGGGAAAACTGGGGAGAGGAGCGAGGGAAGGGGGGGACACGGTCCAAAAAGAAATGCGCTCATGACCCGACTGATGGAACTGTCTCCCCTCTGTCCATCACCTTTATCGTCACTATAAATTTTTTAAGTAGATGAGCTGGAATATTTCGTTGAACTTCTCCAATAATGAATGCAAACTTCTTAGCCCAGGAGAGCAATAAATTGTGGTTATTTCTATGGTTAGCAAGTGGGAGGACTTCACTTCTGTACGATCGTAACTGCAGCTCTGGGCAGACAGGGAGATGCACCAGCTCTTCCGGCTGAAAACACATTTTCCTGTAGGGCTGCGTCCCTACCCTGACCCAACTAGAAGGAAAATCCTCCCTCCCTCCCTCCTTCCTTCCTTTTGCTCTCTCCATCTTCTCCTATCTATCTGTCTCTTTGTCTATCTATCTCTCTATATCTTTTTCCTCTTCCCTCCCTTTCTTCCTCCTTCCCATCTCTCCTGCCTTCTCTTCCTTCCTCTCTTCCTCCTCTCCTCCCTCCACCTTCCTTCCTTCTCTTTGCCCTCTCACTCTCTCTCTCCCTTCCTCCCTCCTTCCTTCTCTCCCTCTCTTTTATGTCCTTGTGTCCTCCCTTTCTCTCCCCCCCCCATATTAGACTAGGGCTGTCTTACCTATGAACTTTATCTTAAAGACCTTTTTCTTATATGGCTTCCTTTCCCCTTGTTAATTATCTTTTGGCTTTCTCTTTTTTCATTTTTGCCGGACCTTAGAGCCTGAGCACTGTCTCCAAGCTTCTCCAGAGTTTTGCTGGCTCACTGGAGATGAGTCTCATGGACTTTCCCTGCCCAGGCTGGCTCTGAAACCTTGATCCCTCATAGCTTAGCTGCCTTGAGTAGCTGGATTATAGGCAAGAGCCACAGTGCCCAGATTCCTTTAAAAAAAAATTTTTTTACATGGTTGTATGCATGGTCTCTGCTTCTCTTCCTTTCCTAAACTATTTTACGCCCCCGCCCCCGACAACCCTAGACCACAGTACATAAACAACACATTCAACAACTCAGAGTAAATATATTTAGGGGGGACAAATAGGTGAGAAGAAATGCCAAAATACAAAGATGTTCTACGCATCTATCTATCTATCTATCTATCCATCTATCTATATCTATATACCACCCCCCCATCAACCAAGGAACACTGGAAGGATGGAAGGATGGAAGTTGCCATGGAAACGGGATGTCATCATGAGCATCCTCAACAGTCACCAAATGCCTGCAGTGCCGTTCTGAGTTATTTCCTACTCACACTGGAAAAGAAAGACACGAAGCTCGCTGTGAACAAACTATAACTTAAAGGCCTTCTCGAAAGGAAATATGCTTTGGGAGGAAGCAAACGGCCCCTGCTGCTCAACACCGCTAGGTCCTGGGGACACAGAGATTAGTAAACTGAAGCCAGGCTCCCGTGGCTCCCGCCTGTCCTCCCAGCTACTCAGGAGGCTGAGATCTGAGGATCATGGTGCTAAGCCAACTTGGACAGGAAAGTCCATGTGACTCTTTTTTTTTTTTTGCCAGTCCTGGGCCTTGGACTCAGGGCCTGAGCACTGTCCCTGGCTTCCTTTTGCTCAAGGCTAGCACTCTGCCACTTGAGCCACAGCACCCCTTCTGGCCATTTTCTGTATATGTGGTGCTGGGGAATCGAACCTAGGGCTTCATGTATATGAGGCAGGCACTCTTGCCACTAGGCCACATTCCCAGCCCCCCATGTGACTCTTATCACCAATAAATTACAAAACAGCTGGAAATAGAGCTTTGGTTCATGTGGTATGGCGGGGTCCTTCGCCCCCAGCGCTTTCCTGGCCAGCGGAGAGGCGGGCCACCCCCCTTTCGCCAAAGGACAATCAGACAGCCCGGGAGAGTGTCGCGCACGGTCTCGCTTATTTGGGAGGAGCTTTGGCCTTTAAAGCGGCAGGAAGGGGAGGGGTGTGCGCGCACCTAGCTAGGGGCTATGAGGGGCGGCCTGGGCTGTCCGTCAAAGGTGGAGAGCCCAGGGACCAATCCTAAGAGGCGGCCTAATTCTACGTCACAGCCCACAGGACCGCCTCCGGGTTCACCTCTAGGTGCCATCTTGGCCACATGTGGTCCCAAGGCTGGGAGGTGGGGCCAGCTAGAACCCGCCTTTCCTGTTCCGCATAATAGCCACACATGACCCCCAGGGCTGGGAAAACAGGTGGGGCCAGCCGGGCATGCTCTACAGTGGTAGAGTGCTAACTCTGAGCATAAAAGCGCCCAGGACTCCAGTTCGAGCCCCAAGATTAACACACACAACAGAGACTCAGAGGCTGGGAAGGTGGCTTAGTGGTAGAGTGCTCGCCTAGCATGCATGAAGCCCTGGGTTCAATTCCTCAGTACCACATACACAGAAAAGGCTGGAAGTGGAGCCATGACTCAAGTGGTAGAGTCCTAGCCTTGAGCTCAGGGAGGTTCAGGGACAGAGCTCAGGCCCTGAGTTCAAGCCCCAAGACCAGAAAAAAAAAAAAAAAAACAGAGACTCAGCTCCTAACCACAGAGTTTCAGTCTGGGGTGGGAGAGAGAGACTGATAAAAAGCATGGCAATGCAGGGAGGGTAAAGTACATAGAACATTCTGTACAACCCACAAGACCAGACATGCCAATGCTAGAGAAACCACGGGCCTACACACACCCATCTCATGCTTTATCCCTGAACACAATCCTTTAAGAGTTAGAACACCAGCCAGGCACCTGCCATCCTAGCTACACAGGAGGCTGAGATATGAATACCGAGGTTGAAGCCACCTGAGGCAGCAAAGTCCATAAGACTCTTATCTCCGATGAACCACCAGAAAACCAGAAGTGGAGCTGTAGAGCACCAGCTTTGAGCAAAAAAAGCTCAGGGACAGTGCCCAGGTCCTGAGTTCAAGCCCACAACCAAAAAATTAATTAATCAAAAAGAATTATAGGGCTGGGGATATAGCCTAGTGACAAGAGTGCCTGCCTCGGATACACGAGGCCCTAGGTTCGATTCCCCAGCACCACATATACAGAAAACGGCCAGAAGCGGCGCTGTGGCTCAAGTGGCAGAGTGCTAGCCTTGAGCGGGAAGAAGCCAGGGACAGTGCTCAGGCCCTGAGTCCAAGGCCCAGGACTGGCCAAAAAAAAAAAAAAAGAAGAATTATAATGCCCAGAATCACATACCTTGCCTCTCCCTAAACACCTTTTCCTGACCCCAAAGTTTAGCTGTGTGTGTGTGCGCGTGCGCGCGTGTACACATGCGCGTGCGTGTGCCAGTCGTGGGGCTTGAACTCAGTACCTGGGCGCTGTCCCTGAGCTTCTTCCCTCAAGGCTGGTGCTCTACCATTTGAGTCACACAGCTCCTCTTCTGGCTTTGTAGGTGGTTCATTGGAAATAAAGAGTCTCGGGGACTTTCCTGCCCAGGCTGGCTTTGAACTGCGATTCTCGGGTCCTCAGATCTCAGCTATCCTGAGTAGTCAGGATGACGGGCGGGCGTGAGCCAGGAACATTGGGCTCTGAGTTTTAACTTTAATCACTGCGGCCCCCGTGGAAGCCCACACGGGGCTCCTATAAAGAAAAGTGGGTTTTGTTGTTGTTGTTGTTGTTTAAAAGTGGGGAAACGGTGGGCTCTGCAAGCTTTGAAGCTAAGGAATACATGAGAAAGGTAAATCCACCAAAACCACCAGTGAGCCTGGGTCCCACTTCAGGGCTGGGAGCCACAGGCGCTGGGGGCGGGGCTGGTTGTTTCTTCTCCGCAACCAGCAGGCCATGCTGCTGACTGGCCTGCCTGGACCTCACCACCACCTTACTTTAGAAACCACCCTGCGGACACCTGCGGTTGCTGCCATCTCAGGAGCGGCCAGCAGGTGGCAGCATGGTGAAGCTAAAGCTCCACCGGCAAAAAGGTTGGCATCAATCATAAATGTCCTAAATGGAAATGACTGCGTGTTGGGGCCTGGGGCTTGAACTCAGGGCCTGGGCAAAGCGGGCACTCTACCACTTGAGCCACAGCGCCACTTCTGGTTTCCTGGTGGCTCCCTGGAGATAACTGTTTCACCGACTTTCCTTCCCTGGGCTGGCTTTGAACCACGATCCTCCGATCTCAGCCTCCTGAGTAGCTGGGATTATAGGCTTGCGCCACCCGCACGTGGCTTTGAAATGACTTTTTAAAGTCTAACTAGTCATAAATAGTGACCTGAAATGCAGAAACTAAATTACTGTCAAATAATTCTATATTTTCATGAGAGTGGTTTTGGTGCCCTGCCACTTGAGCCAGTGCCTCCCAATAAGTATGTTCTCTCTTTCTCACTCTTTCTCTCTCTCTCTCTCTCTCACTTCCTTTCATCTTCACGGTCCTGTACACTTAGACTTTAACTCAGGGCTTCTCACTTGCTAGGATGGTGTTCTCCCACTCAACCCACATCTCTACCTTTCAAGTCATAAAGTTTTAAAGCCAACCTGGGCTATGTAGTGAGACCCTGTCTCAGAGAGAGAGAGAGAGAGAGAGAGAGAGAGAGAGAGAGAGAGAGAAAAGAGAGCCGGACTGGATGTGGTGACTCAAGCTTGTAATCCCAGCTACTTGAGAGACAAAGATTGTAGAAAGTTGTGGTTCAACAACCCAGATGCCCCTCAGTAGACGAATGGATCAGGAAAATGTGGTACATATACACAATGGAATTTTATGCCTCTATCAGAAAGAATGACATTGTCCCATTCATAAGGAAATGGAAGGACTTTGAAAAAATTATATTAAGTGAAGTGAGCCAGACCCAAAGAAACATGGACTCTGTGGTCTCCCTCATAGGGAATAATTAGCCCAGGTTTAGGCTTGTCACAGCAGAGGATCACAAGAGCCCAATAGCTATACCCTTATGAACACATAAGATGATGCTAAGTGAAATGAACTCCATGTTATGGAAACGACTGTTATATCACTGTTGTAATTACTTTCAACCTGCCATGTGAAACCGTAGCATCTATTATTGATGATCCTCTTGTATCCCCTTCCTGTGGTTGTACCTTCGCTATCTCTGTATCTTATCTGAGTACATTGGAAACTGTGTATACTGGTATTAGAACTAGGAAACTGAAAGGGAATACCAAAATCGAGAGACACAGGGTAAAAAGACAAACGACTACAAAAGCAATACTTGCAAAACTGTTTGGTGTAAATGAACTGAACAACTCATGGGGAGAAAGGGAAAGGGGGAGGAGGGAGGGGGGAATGAGGAGGAGGTAACAAACAGTACAATAAATGTATCCAATGTCTAACGTATGAAAATGTATCCTCTCTGTACATCAGTTTGACAATAGAAATTAAAAAAAAAAAAAAAAAGAAAAGAAAGAAGGAAAGTTGTGGTTCAAGACCAGCCCAGGAAAAAAGAAGAGGTTCTCCAGAATCCATCTCAAGCGACAGGGGACGTGGTGGCTTGTGCCTATTGTTCCAGATATGGGAGAAGCACGGGACTGAGTGCAGGGGCCAAAGGGAAGCACAAATAACAGGAGGAACACAGTAGAGAGTGAGACGCTACCCTCAGAAACGGTCAACAAGCAGGGCTCCTGTGGCTCATGCCAGTCATCCCGGCTGAGATCTGAGGATCTGTGGTTCAAAGCCGGCCTGGGCAGGAAAGTCCATGAGACTCTTTATCTCCAGTGAACCACCAGAAAACCGGCAGTGGTGCTGTGGGCGGTCGAGCGCCAGCCTTGAGTGAAAGAAGCTCAGGGACAGCGCCCAGGCCCTGAGTTCAAGTCCCAGGACCAATACAAACAAACAAAAACACAAGAAAGAAAGCCTCTTTCATATCACTGGGGACCCAATAGGCTTTCCTCAGATTTCTCTCTCTCTCTCTCTCTCTCTCTCTCTCTCTCTCTCTCTCTCTCTCTCTCTCTCTCTCCCTGTCATTGGGCTGCTGCTATCTTCAAGGAAGTGCTTTTCCTCACACACACACACAAATATAAATATAAATAAATATAGATATATACATATATTTCCCATCTGTAAGGATAGACGTGGTGCATATCCTTACTTCCTTTGTGCACTAATCTGTTGGGTATTCTTTAAAAAGAAACAAACAAACAAAGAAACCACCCTGGATATGAGAATTTTGCTCACCTTTGCTCTTCCTTCTTTCCCTGGGCCACGCATGCGCTGTTCCCACCTCCCAGGCCGCAAGTGCGCACGCGCATTCCTATCTCACCCGGGGAGGAAAGGGCGCGCTTGCAAGTGCGCATGCGCATTCCTGCCCCAGCGCCTGGTCCCAGCAACTGCGCATGCGCGGTGCTCAACGGCTCAGGTCGAGCCATCCTTGCCTTCCTCCCCGTGCTGGGGGCTCGCAGTGCAGACCTTCCGCCATCCACACCAGGGTCCTCTCACCGAAAGCTCTGCAGACCGCAAACCCGCGTCCTCCTCGCGCAAACCGCGGGATCCTCGTCCCTCCCATGGCGTCCGCTTCCTCCCCTCCGACGTTCGCACCTCAGAAATCCACGCGGAGCCCGTCCAGCCCTGACCAATGGCTGGCCGATGCCTGGCCAGGCTGGATCAATCGCCTGCCGATGTCTACCCAGGCCTATCAATCGCCGGCTGATGCTCAACCAGGCCTTAGCAATCACCAGCCGATGTTTAGCCAGACCCCCTGGGTCTCAGAAACCACAGCCAGGCAGGAATTCTGGCCTTTTCTTGTGAACTCCAGTGATAGTTTTATCCTAAGGCTTTCTCCACATATCAAACAAATGAGGACTAAGGCTGGGGTGCAGCCTAGTGGTGGTGGCATCCTTGCTTGGCCTGCATAAAACCCTAGATGTAATTCCAGGCTTTAGGAACAAAGGTAGTCACAGAAGACCCAAGGCTGGCTTTGTAGAGATGGGCTAGAAAATGGTTTCATGTTGGAATATCTATGCTTAAGTTGGTTTGTCCAGAGATAAAAATTTGGTGTCTTGGATGGGGGGATTGGGTGCTACTGGCCATGAGGAAATTCAGGACAGAGGTGTCTAGGCCACAGCCAGACTGTTTGTGAAATACAGGCTAACTGGGTTTAACTGGCACCATCTTGTCTTCTTGGTGGATGAAGGAGAAGTCCCACCCCCCCCCCCCCAGGTGATGGGTGTGCCTGAATTCCTAGAGGCAGGGGCAGGGACTTGCACAATAGGTCACTGGACCTGCCAATCCTGTACCATGAACTCACAGCAAGACTCTCGGTCTCCCTTTGACCCTTACCCCTGACCGTGTCCCTTACTTAGGCGCTCCGCAGCCATTTTGTGCCATGCCTCCTATCTCCTGGCTTCTTCCCCAGGACATCATGGCTTCCCTCTTGAGCCCTCCATTAGAGTGGATCTGGTTTCTTGAGTTTGTTTTCCTGCTGTCTCTTTATTCTACTTACCTCGTGGCTCATGTCCTATCGTTATTAAGTGCATTTGAGGGATTGTTTGTTTGTTTTTAGTGGGGGAATATGCATCCACTCATAGTCACCAGCTTTCTAATAAAGACTCCGGATTCCACCTCCCAAAAACGTGGCTTCACTGTATCTCGGGATCGCGTTCCCATATAATATTCCGACTGTGTGCAGACAGCTCCTCACTGGGAGGCAGCTGGGAAAGGGGGCGTTGGTCCCCACAGCCTCCCCCTGAGGTGGAACCTGACCTACCTCTGGGGAGCACATCACTCATTCTCCCAGTGCAATGAGTCAGACTGCTGTTTTTGCTACCAGACTTTTTTGTTTTGTTTTGTTTTTTTGGCCAGTCCTGGGCCTTGGACTCAGGGCCTGAGCACCGTCCCTGGCTTCTTCCCGCTCAAGGCTAGCACTCTGCCACCTGAGCCACAGCGCCGCTTCTGGCCGTTTTCCATATATGTGGGGCTGGGGAATCGAACCGAGAGCTTCATGTGTAGGAGGCAAGCGCTCTTGCCACTAGGCCATATTCCCAGCCCCGCTACCAGACTTTTAACTCCCACAAACCTAGGAGCCCACTACCGGCACAATTAAAACAACAATTAAAAAGAAAAAAGACTCAATGTGCCTATGTGAAAATAATTAGGAAAGTTGGGAAGTAGGAATGGGGTGAGTAGGAGATAAGAGAGAGAGATGGAAGAGGAGCCATGGACTGAGAGGCCTTGTACATGTACACGCTAAATTGAATCCCTCTGGTACAGCTATCTGACAGCAATAAAAGACAAAGCTGTGTGTGTGTGTGTGTGTGTGTGTGTGTACCAGTCCTGGGGCTTGAATTCAGGGCCTGGACTCTGTCTCTTAGCATTTTCACTCAAGGCTGGCGCTCTACCACTTGAGCCACAGCGCCACTTCTGGTTTCCTGGTGGTTCATTGGAGTTAAGAGTCTCACGGACTCTCCTGCCCGGGGTGGCTTTGAACCGGGATCCTCAGATCTCAGCCTGCTGCGTCACTGGGATGGCAGGCGCGGGCCTGTTCCCACTCCCTGCTCTGTTTTGTCCTTGGAGGGGTTAAACCCAGTGGGCTGAGGATGACGGGACTGGATGAACTGGCTCTGAGGAATGGAGCTGCTTACAAACCGCCCTGGAGCTGTCTGCAACAACCCGACAGGGACACAGGGACTTGAAGACAAGATTGCCAGGAGGCAGGGGATGGGCTATGAAGGTTGCATTTCTGAGTTGTAGAAGTGAGGCTGGCGAGTGTGTTGCACTTGGGTACACACACGTGCTCATAGCAGGAAGTGGTTACCAGTATTTGTCCCAGCATGCCTTGTCTACATTCCTTCTGGAAGCTTCCTAGGGCTCCTTCCTTCCCAGTGACTGTCAATCACAGCACCCTAGCTGGGGGGGGGGGGAGGGGAAAGAAGGGGAGGAGGAGGAAGGGGAAGAGGAAGAGGAGGAGACAAGGAGTGGGGGGGAGGAGGAGGAGGGAGAGGGAGAGGGAAGAAGAAAGTAGGTCATGGCAGAGGAGAGAACTCAATCTCCTCTTCCAGAACAGCAAACCTTGAGTTTCGGGTGACACTCCTGTTTTCTGCATTACAGCATAAGCACAACATGTCCTGACCCTTTAAAACACAGTTGTTCAGCCCGGTGCCCGTGGCTCACGCCTGTCATCCCAGCTACTCGGGAGGCTGAGAGCTGAGGACCACGGTTCAAAGTCAGTCTGGGCAGGAAAGTCTGTGAGACTCTTTATCTCCAACAAACTACTTCGAAAACCGGAAGTTGTGCTGTGGCTCAAGTGGTCGAGCGCCAGCTTTGAGTGAAAGAAGCTCAGGGACAGCGCCCAGGCCCTGAGTTCAAGCCCCAGGACTGGTACATGAAAGAAAAGAAAAACAAGCAAGGCAGCTCAAGGCCCCTGAATCCCCAGGCTGTGATGGCTCCCAGGATCTCCATCCCAAGCCAAAGGGGAAAAAGAAATCAAACATGGAAACCTCATGAGCTGTGTCCGGGGTTCTTTTCCTTGGCCAAGCCCAACTTCCTTGAGAGAAGACGGGAAGATGGGAGTGTCAGGTAAAGGTGAAGAAATGCCACCAGGCCAGGACTAAGAGGAGGAAAGGGGAAGGCCAGTGGAACCCAGGCAGATCCTGCCTCTTGTGCCTCTGTTCAGGGAGGGGGCTCAAGGGGAGGGGGCCCTGCAGGCCCAGGCACCAGAGGAGAAGAGGGCTACTAGGTGGGGAAGGGAAGGGGGGAGGGGCGTGAAGACAAGGTGGCGGGGAGGAAGCACCCTTCCCTTTGGTTACTTCTGTGCTGGCATGGCAGTCTGGGGCTTTGTGTGTGTGTGTGTGTGTGTGTGTGTGTGTGTGTGTGTTAGTTTGTGTTGTGTTTGTGTGTCCCAGTGGCGGGGCTTGAACTCAGGGCCTGGGCCCTGAGCCCTTTTGCTCAAGGCTGGAGCTCTACCGCTTGAGCCACAGCGCCGCTTCCGCCTTTTTGGTGATCCATCGGAGATAAAAAGTCTCACAGACTTTCCTGCCGGGACTGGCTTTGAACCTCGATCCTCAGATTCCTGAGTAGCTGGGATGCCGGGCGGGAGACGAGGTTTCACCACATAGTCCAGATTGGCTTCCAGCTTTTCTCCTCCTTCTGAGCCACCCCCCCAAAAAAAAATGTGCACAGGTGGTGTTCTAACTGGTGGGGAGGAAGGGCAGGGAGAATGGACACCGATAAAGCTTCAGAGCGGTCTCAGAGCTCGGTCAGTGTCTTAACCGTTCCCCATGACTCCTTCAACAAAGGGCATTTAGGATGCCATGAAGGACATTCCATCAGGCACTCAGTCATCGACCAATCAGAATCATTCGGAGGCTGCAGATGGAGCCGCCCTTTGACTCTCTCAGCAAGGGCTCAGGGCGGCTTAACAGCGGCTCATTTACCTAGGAAAAGAAATGGCTGAATGAAACCCAGTGGGTGAATGGCCTCCCAGGGAAAGTCCTGAGAGACCAAATTGTCTCCTTGAGAGTCTAGAGTCGTGTGTGTGTGTGTGTGTGTGTGTGTGTGTGTGTGTGTGTGCGCGCGCGCGCGCGCCAGTCCTGGGGCTTGAACTCTGTGCCTGGAGACTGTCCCTGAACTTTTAGCTCAAGGCTGGAGCTCTACCACTTGAACCATAGCTCCACTTCTACCTTTTTTTTTTTTTCTAATTTCCTTCTTTTTTGGAAAGTTAATTGGAGAGCAGAGTCTGAGGGATTTCCCTGCCCCCAGGCTGGCTTCCTACCTCAATCCTCAGATCTCAGCCTCCTGAGTAGCCAGGATTACAGGTGTGAGCCGCCGGTGCCTGACTGTCTAGGACATTTGAATCTTGTCTGTCCGGCCAGCGGGAGGAGGCATTACTTAGTCCTCGCTCCCTAGTGATTAGGAAGACTTTGGCTAAGGTTGGTGAGGAGAACCACCAGGTACTGAAGCTCAGATTCAGAATCAGAGCCGAGCACCAGTGACTCAGGCCTGTAACTCCAGCTAGTCAGGAGACTGGAGATCCAAGGATGGGCAGTTCAAAGCCAGTCCTAGGCAGTAAAATCTGTGAAATGATAATCTCAACTTAACCAACATCCATAACAAAAAACCAAAAGGGGAGCGGTGGCTCAAGTGGTAGAGCACTCACTAGCTCTGAGCAGAGAACGCTCAGGGACAGCATCTCGGCCCTGAGTTTCAGTCCCCAAGAATGGCACTCCCTCCAAATAAAAAAAATAATAATAAAGCAAAGACAAAGGAATTCAGAACCAGGGTGCAGGCTCATTTCAAGAGTGAAATCAAGGACTATCAATGAAAGACAGAATTAAGTGATCCTTGATTTAGGGGATAAAAACACAAGAATATACTCCACCCAGTGGCTCTCGCCCTACAGGCAGAGAATCCCTGAAACAAATCCAAGGACTGGGGGGAGTTCAGAAGGCAGAAGGGGTCAGTCAGCCATGTCTTCAGAGCCCCAGATTATGGGCATGCTTGAATTCCTAGAAAGAAAGTCCCACCCCTGCACCCAAATGATGGGCATGCCTGAATTCCTAAAGGAAAGGAAGTCCCCCCCCCCCCAGGTGATGGGTTTGCCTGAATCTCGGGAGACAGGAGTGGGCACCAGGCCCAGAGGTTACTGAACCTATCAGTGCAGTGGACTGGAAGCTTCCATTTTCCACTCGGAACTCACTCTCCAAGCCCCAGGGTTTTTTTTTTTTTTTTAACAGTGGATTTCCTTTTCTTGCTATTAAATTCTTGGCTTGTCCATCTACTTTGTGTTGTGTGCCTCCATATAGTTTCCTGTTGAGCCCCTAACAACCTGTTATCTTTGTGGGGTTTGTGTGTGTGTATGTGTGTGTGTGTGTGTGTGTGTGTGTCATGTCAGGACCTGGGCATTGTCCCTGAGTCTTTCACTCAAGGCTGGCGTTCTACCACTTGAGCCACAGTTCCACTTCCACTGGAGAGAAGAATCTCACGGACTTTCCTGCCTGGGCTGGCTTTGAACCACGGTCCTTCGATCTCAGTCTCCTGAGTAACTGGGTGACAGGTGTGAGCCACCAGCACCCAACAGAATCTGGGACCTTTGAGCCTCTGGAGCAGTGACAGATTCACCGCTTAGGAAAGTAGATTTTCGAAATCTACTGCCCATACTATCACACACACACACACACACACACACACACACACGCCGAGGGTATTCTTGACACTTCCCAGAAATTAGCTTGCTCACTGTAGATTTTTTTTTTTTTTAACACAGGAGCAATAACAATTCTCTGCGATGTTGCTTTCTTCCCCGCGTTGATCTTGAGGAGTTGAAGTTCACCTGGGTCATGGATAGTTTAACCCCGTCCCACACTCTTGACTCTACACACTGGGGAACCAGCCCCTCGGTGCCTTTGAACAACTGGCAATTTACATGATTTGTCTTTGAGCACAATTGCCATGACAGCCAGAGGCCTGGAGCCTTGTCCCTCGAGGACAGGCCAGCAGAGGGAGCCCGAGAGGCCCCGGCACCCACATCCGGGCCTTGAATACACCAGGGCCTCCGCCCTGCACCAACGGCAGATCTCAGAATGAACAATTCTCGTCCACAAAGACTTAACCACTTTTTCTCCTTCGTCTTCTTCTTTTTTTTTTTTTTTTTTGGTGGTGGTGGGGGAGGCACGGGTCTGGAGATCGAACAAGCCATTTTCAAGGGGGAAGCCTGCCATGTCACCCAGCTGGTCCCACAAACCCAAACCCAGGAAGCGCGCCAGGCCCCGTGTCCCACGCCCCACGCGGGTGAGTCCGCGTGTCCGCTGCGGGGATCTGTGAGCGCCACGGGGCCGTCAGTTCTTATTATCTTAAATACGGTTGCAAAATACAGATAAACGGGCGAGTTACGTCCCCAACCCCATAACTTCTCCAAGTCTTTTTTTTTTTTTTTTTTTTATCTGTTCTGGTTTTGTACCAGTCCTGGGCTTGAACTCAGGACCTGGGCGCCGTCCCTGAGCTTGTTTTTTTTTTTTGGCTCAAGGCTGGTGCTCCGTGACTCGAGCCACAGCTCCACTTCTGGCTTTTCAGTGTTTCATTGGAGATTTAAAAAAAAAGAGTCTCATGGACTTTCCTGCCCCCCTGCCGGCTTTGAACCAGGATCCTCAGATCTCAGCCTCCTGAGTCGCTGGGATGACGGGCAGGGGCCACCGACATTGAGCCACCGACATTGAGCTCCTTCCAGTCTCTTATGAGACACGGAAAGCTATTCCGAGAGAGTCTGATGTGCTCACACCAGGAATCCCGGCTACTTCAGGAGACGGATCTGAAGATCGTGGCTTGAAGCCAGCCTGGGCAGAGAAATCCATAAAACTCTTACCTCCAATAAGCCACCCCCAAAAGCCCAGAAACGGGGAGCTGGGAATTAAGTGGTCTAGAGCACCGACCGTCGACCACAAAAGCTCAGGGACAGCACCCTGGCCCTGAGTTCAAGCCCCAGGACCGACCCCCTCCCCCGCCCCCCCTCCCCCCAAAGAAAGACTTTTGGGGTACTATGTCCTACCTTTGAGCAAAACAGAACCCAGTAGTTAATATAACAAAAGCACGGGGGTTTGCAACCGAAAACCATTTTTTTAAAAAAGGAAGAATTTGATCGACTTTGATGTAGGGGGTGGGGCTGGGGGGGGTGAGGCTGGGGTCTGGCCCAAGGGAGGGTAAAATAAACAAGTGGCTACCTAGGTAAATGAATGCCTGGTAGCTGAAGTGGGTAAGGGGAGGGTTGGGAGAAGGAGGGAAGGGAGGGCTAGGCCCCAGGAGGCCCGGAACAGCCCTCACCACAAAGGCAGAAAACCAGCACAACAGTCACCAGATCCAGTTCTGGGCGGTTT
Organism: Perognathus longimembris pacificus; assembly: GCF_023159225.1. Lineage (NCBI taxonomy): Eukaryota > Metazoa > Chordata > Mammalia > Rodentia > Heteromyidae > Perognathus > Perognathus longimembris. The sequence continues at coordinate 4,388,816 of NC_063187.1, forward strand.
GAGCCGGTTTCAGAGCTGGAGGTAGAACAACAGCCAGCCAAAGGCTGAGCCGGTTTTGTTTCCCCGCCCTCCTCCTCCTCCTCCTCCTCCCTCCCTCCCTCCCCTCTACTCCCCCCCACCCCACCCCCCGGGGGTGGGGGTGGGGTTGGTGAGACGGAAAAGACGGAATGGATTTCCCTTACCGTGATTTATTGATATATATATATGTTTTTTTTTATTGTATTGTGTTGTGTTTATTTATTCTTTTGTTTGCACAGAGAAGTATTTCCTGGAGCAGCCGAAGTGGCTGGAAGGTCAGGTCTGGATGGGGGGTGGAGGGAGGAGGGCAGAGGCCAGAGGAGGAGGAGGAGGAGGGAGAGAGGCCAGGGCCTCCTCCGCCACAGTCAGATCCAGGCTGTGAGGTCACTGCCCTGACTGTGGGGGGGGGGGGGGCAGAAAGGGGCTGGTTGGGGGGGAGGAGGGAGGAGAGGAGAGGGCGGGCCTGCGGTCAGGGTGTGTTCTTTGCACACTGGGTGTGGGGCAGGGCGGGCCGGGACGGGCTTGGAGGTCAGGCCACAACACCTCACACCACCACCAACCACCACCAGTTCCACACCCTGGTCTGACTGTTGCACCAGCCATCGCCGCACAATCCCTTGGCATCACAATTCCCACGTGCACAGCCACCCCTCTAGCCCTCCTCTGCACACCAGGCCCATTTGTGAGGCGAATGTCCAGGCCTGAGAAGTCCCACCCTGTCCCCACCCTGGTGTGCTACACCCTCGGGACAAAGTCCAGGTCAGCACTGGGCAGGCAGGGGAGAGGCTCTCAAGGGAACAAAGAATCGAGGCGCCCCCGCCCAAGGCTCACCCCCGTCATCCCAGACTCTCAGGAGGCTGAGAAGGATCTAGAGGATCAAGGTTCGGAGCCTGCAGGGGCAGAACCGTAGGAGAGACTCTGCTCTCCCAGGAACCAGCAAAACCAGGAAGTGGAGCTGTGGTTCAAGTGGTAGAGCACCAGCCTTGAAGGAAAACAACAAGAGAACGGAGCCCAGCCCGGAGTTTGCGTACCAGGACCGACACACACGCACGCACACACACACACGCGCACGCACACGTTTAGAATTTTCCAGAGTCACTAGGTAAAACGCTCCCAGAGGGCCAATCTTTCCAAGGCTTTGAGGCAAAGAGGCGGGTCCGTAAGGGTTCAGAAGTGGGGTACAGGAGGGAGCGCCCACGCTTTTATTCTGTGTGCCACCCACGGACAAAAAAGACAGTGGAGCAGCCCCAGAACACACAACCACCCCGGGGGGCCTCGTTTAGTTCTGTGGGTCTGTGGAGCACAGGAGAGGGAGCTACTGGCACTTTCCGGGTGGTTGTTCATTATGCAACGAATGCAGGAAGTTCCTGTTCATACTTTCCATTCACCACGAGGCCTGGGCAGCCAGCCGTACATTCTGCTGGGGTTTCTGTTGTTCTGTTTGTGGTGCAATCTTTCCGCGTGCACATCCAGTTAATTAGAAATCACAATGAGACCAGGCGACTGAGATAGGGAGCTAGCAGATGCACCTACTGAAAACGTTGCATCTTTTTTTCTTTTTTTACTGTTGTGTGCGCATGCACGCATACACACACACACACAGGCACGTGTGTGCAAGCACGCAGGTGGACATGCATATCCTGGGGGCTTGAACTCGGGGCCTGGGCACTGTCTGGGCCTCGGCGTGAACCACAGGAGTCTGGCTAAGGTCCCTCCTCCCCCCGTCTTCTTAATCGACCTCATGCCCCTCGAATCTCCGGATTCGGGGCGATGGTTCCCATTTTAGAGATGAGGAAAATGGAGTTGGGGAACAGTTGGTTTCTTTCCCGCTTTACCGCAGGCAAAGCTGGGGCTCTCATGTCCTGGTGACCTTCTATCCCGTCCCCTGGGGGGCCCCCATCTGGTGACCCCGGGAGGAGGGGAGGGTGTCCCTGGAGTGACAGCTTGTTCTGCTAGGGTAGGGGGCAAGGTGTGCCAGCCATGGAGACAGCCATCAGGGGAGCAGGGGGCCTGGTTCCTGCCTTCAGCCAGCTTGCAATCCCGGTGGACTTGGTTGTGTTCCCCTAAAAATGAAGTCGCCCCCAGCTGACCTGGAGTTATTTCCATTCCATCTTTTCTGCACCCCCCTACTCCCCCCTTCCCAGCCCCCAGGGGACCCCCCCTCCCCCAGATCATGGTGTGGGGGGGAGGTGGATGGGGGGAAAGAAAAGGAGATGCACAGCAAACCCTAGGGAAGGCCTGGAGGGTTTTGCACACGGGCCCAGCCGGTGGGCGGAGCCTGGGGAGCCGTCACCATGGCAACCCAGCTGGGCGTACTGGGTTTGGCTGTGTGGTGTCTTTTTTTGAATTTTTTTTTTCCCCTTCCCCTCTCCAACCAGGGCCACAGCTTTGCCTTTTGTTATGCGCTGGCCCCGCCCAGGGGGAGAGGGGGTGGGGTGGGGGAATCCAGTTGGGTGGATTCCCTTATTAGCCAAGCCCAGGCTCCAGGGTCCTCCTGGGGGGCGGCCCCAGCTTTGTTCTCCTCCCCATGGGCTGGCCTGGCTGGGCCTGGCCGGGCCTGGCCGGGCCTCCCGGGGCTGCCAGGCCTTGGGGGTCGTTCTTTTTGTTGCAATGCCTCCAGGCCTGTCTTTCCTTCTTGCTTTTGTGTTGCAAGGCCTCCCAGCCTGCCATTCCTTCTTGGTTTTTTTTTTTGGGGGGGGGGGGTTGGTTGTCATGCCTTCCCTGAGTTTCCTTTCTTGTAACCTCTCCACGGGGCTGTTGCTTTCCCATTCTCCCTGGCCTGGTCTCTTTTGCACCCATTTTACAGGTGCAGGAAGCGCAGTCCCCAGGGCGGGGGTGGGGAGTGGTGGGGGGCCTGGTGTGTTGGGGGGGTGGGGGCTGAGCAGATCTGATCTCTCTACAGCAGCTGTCGTTTGTTTGTTCTTCAATAATCATGGTCATGGGATCTTGCTGGATTTCTCTGGGGTTGCGAGGGTGACCTTGGCCTTGCTTTTTGCATGTTCTGGGGAGGGTCTCAGTTGCAGGGCTGGGGGACCTACCCCCCCCTACACACACACACCCTACAGCCCCCCCCTCCCCAAGCAATGGCCCCATCCCTCCCACCACCACAGAGAGGGGAGGAGGAGGGGGAAGGGAAAGGAGGAGGAAAGGGCTGGGGGAAGGAGCTGGAAGAAAAGGAGGGGGTAGAGGAGGAAGGGAAAGGAGGAGGAGGAGGGAGAAGAGAGAGTCGAATCGGGAGGAATGTGCCCAGGCCTCCAGCCCCACCCTGCCTGCCAGCCTCCACCCCGGGGCCTGCCCGGAGACTCTTGCCCAGAGTTTATCCAGGACCTCCAGCTGGTACCTGTAGTCCCAGCCAGTCACTTCCAGGTGACTTGAGCCCTGTGGCCAGCCCCAAGGGGGTCCATGGCCACCCAAGGCCAGAGCACAAAGCTTGTCACAGGAGTACCCGCCTGTAAACAAGGACTTCGTGAATAGATTGGGGGTGCACGGGTTTGTGCTCAGGGGATAGAGGGCGTGTGCCAGCCCAACAAGGGACCGGAGGACCCCAATAAAGCTGCGAAGGAGCCTTCTCCGGACAATGGGTATATAGGAAGGCTGGAAGAAGTACAAAGTACTCTTTCCACCCAAAGTCACTCCGCTGAGGCCGGGTACAATGCCACCCGCCGGAGGAGGCTCCATGATGAGTTGTGGGACCCCCGGTAAAGCCCTGGGCCAGTGGCTCCCGACTGTAATCCAAGCAACTCCGGAGGCTGAGTCGAGAGGATCTCGATTTGAAGCCAGCCCGGGCAGGAAACGTCTGTGAGACTCTTCTCTCCAATGAACCACCAGAAAACTGGAAGTGGAGCTATGGCTCAAAGTGGTAGAGCACCAACCTTGAATCAAAAAGCCTCAGGGACAGCGCCCCGGGGGGGGGGGGGGGCCCTGGGTTCAAACCCTATAACCGACAAAGATCACCCTGCTCAAACGCAAGCTTTTTTTCTGCACAGGGCCAAAATCCTATAGAGATTTTTACAGGCAGCAAGTGTAATAACCACTAAGTGGGACCATAAACGGAGTGGGAAGGAGGAGGAGGGAGGAGAGAGAGGGAGGGAGAACCCTAGGGCTTTGATGCAGAAGACCAGTCTTGCCCCCAGGGGAGCCAAGGCTCCGCCCCATAGTGACTGGCTTGGACACTGACCAATGAGAAAGGTAGCTGGTCTTCAGGCCTCATGAACCGGTTCCTTGGGTCTGGAAGGGAATGGGGGAAGGGTCAGGACAGGGAAAGGACAAGAGAGCTGAGAGGCCTGGGCTTGAGGTGCTGGCTGCTACTTAATACCCTGGAAGTGTGTTTACAAACCACGCAGGACAGCCAGGCACTGGTGGCTCACGCCTGTCATCCCAGCTACCCAGAAAGCTGAAATCTGAGGATCCCAGTACCTAGCCCGCCCACACAGGAGAGGCCATGAGCCTCTTACCTCCAATGAACCACCGAAAAGCTGGAAGTGGTGGTGTGGCTCAAGTAGCAGAGCGCCATTCTTGAGTGAAAAAGACAAGTCAGAGCATGTGGCCCTGAGTTCAAGTCTCAGTGTCAAGGAAAGGAAGGAGAAAGGGGAGAGAGAGGGGGAGGGGAAGGGAGGGAGGGAGGGGGAAGAGAGGGAGGGAGGTTGCAAGTCTGAATAACTTGTCAATATGCTTTCACAAATCCTGTTCCTCACCCAGAGCCTTGGTTGGGAAAACTCGGAATCATAGGACATATCTTACCTGTGGGTATTTGGCCCTGCCCGTGCAATTTCATTTGAAAGTTTTTCTTATTTTATTTATAATTTTAAGCCCTATAAGCAAGTAATACAACACCAGAATCCTTGTTCCGAAGTTAGCCCAAGGTCGCCCCGCCCTTCCTTGGAATGCATGGGCCTTTGGCAGTAAAGGAGAACAAAGAATCTGTGCAAATCCAGGCCTGAGGCTCTCCTTCCCACCCTCACCCCCACCCCAGAAAAACTCACCAGAAGTAGATCAGGCAGAAATGGGTCCTCTTCCAAAAAAAAAAAAAGAGTACGATTCTCTGAGATGGCATAACCAAGGGGAAGGGGGTTGGGGGTTGGAGATTCATTGGAATCAGTGAAGAAGCACAGCTGGGGATGGAAACCACACCTGGAATTTCATGGGGGAAGAACTGGAGTCAAGGGATGGGCTAAATCAGGCAGCCCAAAGGCTGGAGGGGAAGAAAGGGAGGTTTGGGGATCGCTATCCCAGGAAGCAAAACCCTGGGATGGATGAGGGCAGAAGTAGAGGGGCCAGAAGGCCCCTGATGAAATCAAAGTACAGTGTTTTCATTTGGTTGTTTTTATCCACAGTCCCAGAGCTTAAACTGAAGGCCTGGGGGCTGTCCTGAGCTTTGTCCCTGGAGGCTAGGGCTCTATCACTTTGAGCCACAGCTCCACTTCCCGTTTTCTGGTGATTCATTGGAGAGAAGAGTCTCATGGACTTTCCTGCCCCGGCTGGCTTCGAACCATGATCCTCAGATCACAGCCTCCTGAGTAGCTAGGATGACACACGTGTGAGCCACCGGTGCCCAAGCTCTGTCTAATAATAAACGTTCTTGATCTCTTCCTGAAAGCGGCTTCAAATTCTCTCTTGCAACAAATTGAAGAACTCAGTGCCCTGGGGACAAGCAGAGAGCAGGTCCCCGAGTACCATGTCATCCATCCTGTAACACATTATTTCTGTCTACCTCATTTAACACAAGCTCAGAGGCATTGATTTCACAGAAACAAAAACCTTACCTCTCGATGTAATTTTTGCACATGCCATCTTTAGCTGAGTGCTTTATTCCATCACACAAACACACATACACACAATATATGACATATACGTGACATATATGACATACACACATACACACGGGCTAGACCTGGGCGCTGTCCCTGAGTTCTTTTGCTCAAGCACTCTACCACTGGAGCCACACAATTCCACTTCCGGTTTTCTGGTAGTTCATTGGAGATAACAGTATCAGTATCATAGACTTTCCTACCCAGGCTGGCTTTGAACCATGATGCTCAGATCTCAGCCTCCTGCAGAGCTGGGATGACAGGGGTGAGCACCCCTGCCTAGCTTGCCTAAGATGTCTAACGAAGCTAGGAGTGGGGTGTCGTCATTCCATCCAGCAGGATGGAATGGACGGACCCAGGACTCGTCTTATTCTGCACCCACCTCTCACAAAGCCACCTGGGACATGAGGAAATGTCACCTCTAATCTGAGGCTGTCTAAGCCCGGCCCATACTTGAAAGACACAGAAAGTTTGGGTGGGAGGACCAGTGCCCGCCCCTGTTTCCCCCTGTTCCCGTAGTCTCCTTTCTATCTGCAGAAAGAGACACTGGCTAGGCCGGCCCCCATGTGTACCCCAGTCGTGGCCTTCTGCTCACCATCTAGAAACTCTGAGTGGACAGTCAGTCATTTATTTGTGGGAACCACTGAAGGACTGGAAGGATTTATTCTGTCTCCTGGCTTCAGAGGTTTCAACCAAGCATGGTGAGGAGAGTGTGTAAAGGGGAGTCGCTTTTATCATGGTGGCCAGGAAACAGAGAGAGAGAGAGAGAGAGAGAGAGAGAGAGAGAGGGGGGGGGGAGAAGAGGGAGAAGGAGAGAGACAGAGGGAAAGAAGGGGAAAGAGAGACACACAGAGGAAGAGAGAGATTGACACAGAGGGAGGGGAGATAGGGAGGGGGATCCCACACACACAGCTGTTTCTCCTTTTCCTCTTTTATTCCGCCGAGGCTCCAATCCATGGGATTTTTTCTGACCAGCTTCATTCAATGTTCCCCCCCGCCCCCCGCTTCTAGTTAATCCCCTCTTTGCAGCTAGGTTCCTGCTTTTGCCATGAGGCTAGATTTTGTTCTTTGCATTCCCATTACTTTAGAATTTCTTTTATTGTTCCGATAAAGGTGATGCACAGAGGGGCAACAGTTACATGTCAGGTCATGAGCGCATTTCTTTTTGGACCGTGTCCCCCCTTCCCTCACTCTCTCCCAGTTTTTCACTCCCGTCCCCACCCACAAGTTGAATAGCTTGTTTCCCACAGAGTGGCTAGTGTTTTCTTCCTTAGGTTGCTCAGGCTCATAGCTGCCTCTGACCAGAGGGCAAAGCTATTGCCCTTCAGAGCTCTGTGACGGGACAAATACCAAGGTCAGCTTTAGTCCTCAAATCAAAGCTCTTTATGCAGAGTGGCAGGCTCTTCCAGCTCCGCTTCTCCACTGACTTTTTCTAACACAGAAAGTTTTCTGCGAAGGCTAAGAAAGACCCAACACATACAAACACACACCATGTGTCTCTTCTACTTTTCCCTTTAAAGCTACTTCAACCAGTATGGCATCTTTGGAGCTAAAGCAGAGAAACCTTTGTCACCAAATTGCCATGATACTTATTCTCTACCATCTGATGTCCAAATCAATCCTTCCTTCCTTCCTTCTTTCCTTCCTTCCTTTTCTTTCTCTCTCACTTTCCTTCTTTTGTCAGTTGTGAGGCTTGAACTCAGGCCTGGGCATTTTCCCTGAGCTCTTTTGCTCAAGGCTGGCACTCTACTGCTTTGAGCCACAGCTCCACTTCTGGTTTTCTAGTGGATCATTGGAGGTAAGAGTCTCACAGACTTGCCTGCCCAGGGTTCCCTTTGAACCTTGATCTCAGATCTCAGCTTCCTGAGAAGCTAGGGTTACAGGTGTGAGCCATCAGCGCCTGGCTAATTTCTAAGCCCAGTACCATATTCTTAGTGGTAAGATCCACTGCTAGGTACTTAATATTGTATAAATTAGATTTGTGTGTGTGTGCATGCGTGTGCGTGTGTGTCCCTGCTGGGACTTGAGCTCAGGGCCTTGAACTTTCACTCATTTTCTTTTGACTCAAGGATAGTGCTCTACCCCTTGAGCCACACCTCCACTTCTAGCTTTTTATTGGTTTATTAGAGATAAGAGTTTCATGGACTTTTCTGCCGGGGCTGGCTTTGAACCTTAATTCTCACATCTCAGTTTCCTGAGTAGCTGGGGTTGCAGGCATGAGCCACTCCTACCCACTAGTGTTTTCTGCTGGAGAAAACACAGTAGAACTTCCCTGTATTTTGTCATGTTTTTTTCCACTGATTTAGTTCCTCATGGAGATGAATAAAAGAATTTCTGAAGAGAGAGGAAAAAAATCATTGTTTTGTCTTTAGAACTCAAAAGAAAAATGGGGGATAGAAATGCAAGGGAAGAAAGATCTTTTTGTTTTGTTGTTTTTATATTTTTTCCAATTCTCATTAATTCTTAATTGAAAAGAACTCCTGTTTTTTTTCTTTTTAAAGTTACAAATTAACCACAGTTATACAATTTATTACCCTCAGGGCCTAGTGAAATTTATCTATATTTCCAGAGAAGAGGCAGCTGGGAGTTCAAAACCAGCCAAGACAAAGGTAGTGAGAGTCTGCCTCAAAACTAAATAATAAGGGGCTGGGTGCCGTTGGCTTATGCTATAATCCTAGCTACTGAGCAGGTTGAGATCTGAGGATCGTGATTGGAAGTCACCCTGGGGAGCAGTCTGTGAGACTCTTATCTCCACTTGACCAACAGAAAGCTGGAAGTGGAACCGTGGCTCAAGTGGTAGAGCGCCCACCTTGAGTGCACAAAGCTAAGACACCGTAACTCAGACCTTGAGTTCAAGTCCCAGTGCTGCCGCAACAACCACACAAGAACTACAAACTCAGAAGAGCATGAAGACACATCTCAAGTAGCTGAGTACTTGGAGCAGTAAGGTGAGAGGCCTTGGGTTCGATTCCCACTACCAACTTGCCAGACAGTGTCATGAGGTTTTCAGGTCAGGAGAGAGAAACATGGCAGATTTGGGGGAGGGGGCGGGGAGACTGGGCCCCAGGTGACGCTGCCCCAGGTGACGCTACCCCAGGACCCTTAGTCGAGCAACGCAGAGGCCCCTGCGTGGGTTCACCACTGCCCCGCCGTGCACCGATGACCGAGGTCTTGACCCGGTGGTTGTCTCCCCATGCATGCCTTTGTATCTGTGCAGCTGCAGGGAAAGGGGTGAGGACAGCCTTGCTCTCAAATGACCTCAGAGCACCTTGGTGGAGGACACTCACTGTGGGTCTTGCCAAGAGCAGCGTTCCTCCTCTCTCCAAGGCCTTGTCTTAGCCCTATGCAGTCGGCCTTGAAAGAAACAAAATAATAATGCCACCAAGTGTATTTTATCCTTCTGTGTTCACAGGAACGCCCTCAGAAGCTGAAAGAAAAAATAAAGAACCCAATTGATTGAATCAGATCATAAAATTCCCCTACAACTTCCCCCTTCTACAGGCAATGATATTTCCTTGTTCTATGCATAAAAACCTGACGTGATATCAGTCGTATATTTTATAGAGAATTCTTATTTTTTATTTTATTTTACTTTTTTGTTGGTCGTGGGGCTTAAACTCAGGGCCTGGGCGCTGTTCCTGAGTTCTTCAGCTTAAGGCTGGTTGCTCTACCACTTGAGCCACAGCTCCACTTTTGGTTTTCTGGTGGTTCATTGGAGATAAGAGTCTCATGGACTTTCCTGACCAGGCTGACTTTGAACTGTGATCCTCAGATCTCAGCCTCCTGAGTAGTTAGGATTATAGATGTGAGACACCAGGGCCTTGTGACTTTTTCTTTTTTAGTTGGTCATGGGGATTTGAACTCGGAGCCTAGGTGCTATCCCTGAGCTCTTCTGCTCAAGGCTAGTGCTCTACCGCTTTGAGTCACAGCACCACTTCTGGTTTTCTGGTGGTTCATTGGAGATATGAGTCTCATGGACTTTCCTGCCTGGGCTGGCTTTGAACTGTGATCTTCAGATCTCAGCCTCCTGAGTAGTATGATACATCAACAGTATAGAGATTTCCTCTGCTTTCTGAGTTTTTCTTCCTTTCTTCCCAGGCAAGGGAAGATGACTTGTTTCCAGTTCGTTATTGTGACAGGCCTCTGGGTCCAATTGCCAAACAGGGTCAAGAATTTCTTGTTTCCTTCTGCAAGCTCCAAACAATCAATTAGCAAATATTTCTCTAACCCCAGTTCTTGCAACTTGCTTTGTGCGGGTCAGCCAGGCCTGAGACAATGCTTCCTGACCTCGAGTAGCTGCAGATCTGGGTTCTATTTATGCTCTGGTCAGTCTTCAAACGGAAGTTGTCTCTCTCTCTCTCTCTTCCCCCTTCTGTCTCTCTCACTCTTCTCCCTTTCTCTCTCTCTCTCTCTTCTCCTCTTCCTCTCCCTTTCACCCTTCCTCCCCTCTCTGTGTGTGTCTCTCCTTGTCCCTGTCACTCTGTCTCTGTCTCTCTATGTCTCTTTCTTTCTTTGTGTCTCTCTGTCTCTGTTTCTTTTTTTTTCTGTGTGTCTGTCTCTGTATCTCTCTCTGTGTCTGTTTCTCAGTGTCTCTTTCACTGTGTCTGTCTCCATCTTTCTGTGTGTCCCTGTCCGTCTGTCTCTGTCTCTTTTTCTCTGTGTGTCTAGCTCCATCTCTCTGTTAGTCTCTGATTCGCTCTCTCCCCCTTATTTCTCACACAGACAGTGATTTCTGCACCTGGAGTTCTGGGGTTCAGAAAAGTGTTCCTCAAATGTCCACATATGCCTGCCTCGTCCCCAGCCTGGGGCCCTGCCCTTTCTTCTACTCTATTTCTGCTTCCTGGATGCCTTGTGGAGAGGACCTGAGTTTGAGCCCCACAGCCGATACACACAACAAAGTGGATTGGTAATAAACCATTCAGGCGAGGGCGCTTCCTGTACTTACCTGGTGAGCTTGCTAAAACAAGGACTTGGTTCTGTCCTCAGATTCTCTGATTTTCGAGGCAAGCATTCTATCACTAGGCCATATTCCCAGCCCAATGTTGCCTCCATCCTCTCTCTCTCTCTCTCTCTCTCTCTTTTCTTGTCTCTTTTTTTGGTACTGGGGATTGAACCCAGGACGTCACACTTTCACGGCAAGCATTTTGCCACTGAGCTACCTCCCAGCCCCAGGTTCTCTGATTTTCTAGGACTGACATTAAGGTAGGCGCTGGTAGCTCATGCCTGTATTTCTGTCTACTCTGTTTTGTTTTTTTTGTTGTTGTTGTTTTTGTTGCCAGTCCTGGGGCTTGAACTCAGAGCCTGAGCACTGTCCCTGGCTTCTTTTTGCTCAAGGCTAGCACTCTGCCACTTGAGCCACAGCGCCATTTCTGGCTTTTTCTATATATGTGGTGCTGAGGAATCGAACCCAGGGCTTCATGTATACGAGGCGAGCACTTTACCACTAGGCCCTATTCCCAGCACTTCTGTCTACTCTGGAGTCTGAGATTTGAGGATTGTGGTTCAAAGCCAGTCTGGGCAGACCAATCTGATAGACAATCATTTCCAATTAACAGTTAAAACAACAACAACAAAGTAAACAAGACAAACACAGAACTGCGGGCATGGCTTAAGTGGTAAAGTACTAGCTGTGAGTAAAAAAGTTAAGTGTCAACATGAAATCCCAAATTCAAGCTCTGGATATCAGCACCCGCCCCCCCCCGCCCAATTATTATTTTTTTTTAGAAAGAAAGAAAGAAAGAAAAATGGAGGAAAGAGAAAGAATGGAAGAGAGAAAGAAGAAAGAAGAAAGGGAAGGGAAGGGAAGTGCCATTAGCTGAGTGATCAACACTTCAGGCCCATATTTCCACAAAGTTCTTAAGAACTTAGAGCCTGGACAATAAAATCTGGTTTTCAACACCAACTGGTAGGAAGATAGAAACCAAAATGGCGCTATTAATCACACACTTGGGCTGACTGTGAGTTGGGGCTGGATCCAGTGTTTATTACTAAGTAATTGTGATGGGTGTTGTGACTCAGCCCGGTGATTGTAGAAGGTAAAGAGCAGGTAAGTAGGCACAATAATCTAAACGTTCCCACGCCACCATGGTTCTAGCTTTGTAACAATGGGATTTGATATATGTGACAGTCATCTTCAGATGGATATCGAAACACAGGTTCAGTGATGGTTAAGCCTGACAGTCAATTTAAATTGGATTGAGAAAGACCTGGATCAGTGATGCCCGCCTCTGGGTGTGTCCATGGGTGGGGCCTTTGTAACTATAATTAGAGCAGTGATGGAGCCCTGGAAGGCGGAAGTCCGATCCTACCTTTGTCCTCCAGGTTTTATCTCGCCCTGTCCACTTCCTGTGATTGTTCCTCTCTCTTCCTGTCAGCCTTGAGGCGAGTGAGTCCACCACACCCTCTCCTTGTCCATGGACCCACACCTCTGAAACCAGGGGCAAAGGAAATGTCTAAGTGGTGTCAGGGTGAGGCGTGGAGAAATGTCTTCCCAATGCGGGAGGCCAGGTCAGGGTGGGGAACTCCCTAGTCAGGTGGTTGGAGGGTAAAGGTGTTTTAAAACTTGAAGCTGGCTCAGGAAAGTTCATGTCCATCTGGGACTTGAGGAAATCCGTTTCTGAAAAGATGAGCCCCACGACAAAGGACCCAAGGAATTCAAATTGGAGGTGTGGGCAATGGCTGAGTGCTGGAACCCATACCCCACCATGTGAAATGATAAACACATCACAGGGGCATCTTCATACAAGGTCCTGTGAGGTTGTTGATCCCCAGAACTCACGTTACAGTGCTCCTCAGGCATTCATCCACCCCAGCTGTGATCCAGGGTGCTCAGGGACTGCGGCGAATCCTGCATGCTGTTGGTGCTGCAGGCATGCACAACGTAAGAGTGATGGAGGTATGGAGGCTTCCACCTAGAGTTCAAAAGTAGTCCCACCGAAGCAGAGCAGGGCCGGGGCAGGACTCCGAAGGCAACGGTGCGGTGGAAACCCCAGGACGTTGGAGATGTCAGAAACACGGGAGAAGTGCTGAGGTAAACCTCGCAGAGAGAGGTCAGGGGGCCGGTAAACAGCCGTGTGAGGCTAGCCCAGGCAAGGAAGTCTGTGATATTCCATTTACTTATTTATTGTCAGTCATGGGGCTTGAACTCAGTTGCACTCCACTTCCCGTTTTCTGGTGGCTCATTGGAGATAAGAGTCTCATGGACTTTTCTGCCTGGGCTGGCTTTGAACCACGATGCTCAGATCTCAGCCTCCTGAGTAGCTGGGATTTATAGGCACGAGGCAGTAGATTTCAGTCATCTGTGAGATTCTTGTCTCCAATCAACCAGCAAAAAGCCAGAAGCCCAGGTGTGGCTCAGGTGGTAGAGCGCCATTTTGAGTGGAAAAAGCCAAGTGTGAGTGTGAGGTAGAGATCAAGTCCCAGTTGTCAGCAACACACACACTTCCATTAGATCCTTTTTTTTAATCTCACTAGCTCATAAACATCTGAAATGCCTGCCTGAAGGAGTGAAGCCCATACAAACACCAGGCTGCAAATGTGCTTTGATGTGCAGGCAGGGCAATTCACCTAAGCCCCCCAACTCCCCCCTAAACAACCCTTTGTGGGCCAAACCGAAAAGCCCCAACTTCCCAGACCTAGAGGTGCTTTCAATAACCTCTGCCTCCTTGCTAAGACTTCATATAAGCCCGGTCCCAAATTCACCCCCCTTGCACAACCTCCAACGCCATGGGAAGGTCTGTGCCCTAGCCGTTCCTCAATAAACAGCCCTCGCCTGTTGATGATCAAGTCTGGCCTAATCCTTTTCCGTTCTCCTCCATTTTCCCACTACCACCTACTGGGACCTGTATCTTTACTCTTCTTTGGTTCTTATGAAGATAATCTTGGCCTCGAACACTTATCTATGGTAACAACTACTCGAGTTGTACTGACAGTTGATATCTTTTTATGGTATCTTTTGGGAAGGAGAGAAATTAAAACCAAAGATAGGTGGAATACAGAAGAGAGATCTCTGTGGTAGTTACTTAGCAGTCACGATCTGAAACTATTCCTTCATGCTTGTTTTACTGAGGATGACTCTCTAATCCCGACATTGCATATTTATTTGATCTTATTTTTATTTTTTTTTCTGGTTCTGAGGCTTGAACTCAGGGCCTGGGCACTGTCTGTGAACCTCTTTGTGTTCAAGGCTGGTGCTCTACCACTTGAGCCACAGTGCCACTTCTGGTTTTCTGGTGGTTCAATGAAGAGGAGAGTCACACAGACTTTCCTGCCTGGGCTGGCTTTGAACTGAGATCCTCAATATCAACTTTCTGAGTAGCTGGGATGACAGGCGTGAGCCACGACACTGGGCTCATATATATTTTTTTTACTCAGACATGGAAATTAGATGGTAACTAGCCGCCTTTCATGATTCGGATAAGATATCTGGGGTGGATTAAGTTTATAGAGAGGAGTGGTTTCTTTGAGAGATTCACATACAGTATCAGCTTGGCTCTGAGGATGGCTGTCCTGTGGTAGCATAGAGCATCCTGTGACCAAGAAAATGGGCACACGTGTTTCCGGTTTTCTGTCTCTCTCCTTAGTGCGCCACCAGAAAATACACACTTCAAGATGCATGATAGGTCGAGTTGAAACCGCTTTTTGCAACTACTTAAAGATAATAAAAGATTAAAAAGGGGCTGGGAATATGGCCTAGTGGCAAGAGTGCTTGCCTTGTATACATGAAGCCCTGGGTTCGATTCCCCAGCACCACATATATAGCGCCAGAAGTGGCGCTGCAGCTCAAGTGGTGAAGTGCTAGCCTTGAGCAAAAGAAGCCAGGGACAGTGCTCAGGCCCTGAGTTCAAGCCCAGACTGCAAAAAAAAAACAAAGATTAAAAAAAAGTTTATTAAAAATAAATAAATCAGCTTGCACCAGTGGCTCAAGCCTGTAAGTCCTAGGTACTCAGGAGGCTGAGATCTGAGGATCACAGTTCAAAGCCAAGCCAGTCAGGAAGGTCCATAAGACTCTTATCTCTAATAAACTTTTCAGAAAAAGCAGGAAGTGGCTCTGAGGCTCAAGTGGGTAGAGCGCTAGCTTTGAGTACAGACAGGCTCATGCAGTGGTATTGGAGCTTGGATTCAGAGCCTTGACCTATTGATTGGTGGGTTTTTTTTGTTTTTTGTTTTGCTCAAGCTGGTACTCTACCACTTAAGCCATCCATACTTCCACTGTTTTGCTTTTTGCTGGTTAGTTGTGGGTAACGGTCTCCTGGATTTGTCTGTTGAGACCGGCTTTGAACCACCATCCTCGGATCTCAGCCTCCTGAAAAGAGGGGATGACAGACTTTCTTCATCCCAGTGCCATATGGCTTTAGAGATGAATTCCTACACGGGTTGAGGATGAAGGGATGCAAATTGGCCTCAAACCACACCAGGCAGAAGGAGTGGCGGTGCTAACCTTCTGTCGTTACCAGAGGAGGCCTGAAATTTGCGGCAAACAATTAACAGAGAAATTCAGTGCCTGGGTGTGGCTCTACTGGTCAGATGTCTTTGGGCGAAGAGCTCTAAGTTCAACCCCAGTGCTGCCAAAGAAATAATATAGATAAAGGAACCAATTAGATACACACTATCATTTTCCCCAAAACATGGGAGAGTTTTCCATTCGCTGAACTTTCCCATCACAAACCGCTGTGAATGGAAAGCTTCCTGGCTAGATATTTTGCAAAAGAAACAGTTGCAATATATCCTTTCGTGGGAAGATGAGCTTATCAAAGTCTGTTGGAATGTAACCGTATTTGAATTATTATTATTATTTTTTTTAAAGAAGATGTTGTAAACCAAAAGTTCCATTTGGGATGAGTTTATTTCTAAAAACAAGGGTTGCAATCTTTAAATGCCTGTTTTTCTACATAAAAAAATACTCACAAATATAATTAATTTCTTTTTTTTTTCTTTTTTGGTGCCAGTCCTGGGGCTTGAACTCAGGGCCTTGGCGCTGTCTCTGAGCTTTTGTGCTCAAGGCTCACACGCTATCACTTGAGCCACAGCTCCGCTTCTAATTTTCTGGTGGTTCACTGGAGATCAGAGTCTCACAGAGTTTCCTGCCTGGCCTGTCTTAGAATTGAGATCCTCAGTTCTCAGCCTCCTGAGTAGCTGGGGTTCCAGGCATTGAGCCACCAGGGCCCAGCTCTCCCTTCCCCGTTACTTTTGTGTTGGCACTGCAGCCTGGACTCAGAATCTTGTGTTCTCACTCGGTTTCCCTCAGCCTCCCCACTCAAGGCTGGTGCTGTACCACTTGAGCCACACCTCTACTTCCAGCTTTTTGCTGATCACTTGGAGAGAAGGGTCTGGTGGACTTTTTGCCTTGGCTTTTAACTATGATCTTTATATCCTAAGATATCAGCCTCCTGACTCCTGAAGATGGACTGGCATGAGTCACCAGTTCCAGGCTTAATTATTATTATTTTTTAAAGTCTTCCCAATGAAGAATGACAATGGCCTAGTACATGAATCACAAATGCGGACAAGCACCTGATTGATTCCTGGGAGAACAAATGAGTCAGCTGAATGGGACAGATGGTACGTCGCTGGGGTGGGATGGAGAGGGGGTGGGTATCCCTCCTCCAAAGAGGAAAAAGCAGGCAGAAATGTAGATAGTGGAAGCAGGAAAGGGACTTCAGTCTTATCATGGCTACTAGCCAGGTTTAAGAGGTTAGAACTGTGGAAGTGAGGGCGGAGGATTCCAAGAATCCGGCAGCTCGGGGTCAATCCCATTCCATTCGGTCTGCCCTTGGATGTTTACCCCTCAGCCCTTCCATCTCAGAATCTCACCTAAACGGAGGCACAGGGCAACCTCTAAAAGCACGAGTCAGGGGAAGACAAAACCCAGTCCCGCGGCGGAATACATTAAGACAATAATTGGCTTCTTCTGATTGAAAATGAGAATGAAGGGCCAGCGATGGGAGGCTCATACCCGTTAAATCCTTGCCACTCAGGAGAATGAGCTCCGGAGACTCAACGATTCTAAGCTAGCTCAGGCAGAGAAATCTGAGAAAGTCCAATTCCAAAACGACTAGCAAAAAACACATGACTGGAGGCATTGCTTAAGTGGTAAAGTACCAGCTGTGAATGAATAAACAAGACTAAGGCCAAGGCCCTGAATCAAAACTTAGGGCCAGAAACAAATATAACCACCACCTCGCCTCGCCCCAGGGAAATCACATTTCATGTGTGTTATGTCATCGTTTACCTGTGCGAAGCACAAATATAAGAGGAATATCAATTACCTAATACGGAAACTATTTTTTCCATGTACAATGTTGGGAACACTAGTTTATTATTAAATAGTTGTAGACAGGGGTTATAATTCCACGAATCAGTGCACGAGCTCAGCGCTTCTTAGTCAATCTCATCCTTTCCTTTGTTTTCCCCCATGTTTCTCCTCCTGTCCCCACCTTCCATACAATTGTGTGTGTGTGTGTGTGTGGTGTGTGTGTGTGTGTGGATATATGTACTGGGCCTTGAACTCAGGGCCTGAGCACTGTCCCTTAGCTTTATTTTCTCAAGGCCGGTGTTCTTCCACTTGAGCCATGGCTCCACGGGCAGTTTTTTTTTTTGGTGATTAATTGGAGATAAAATTCTCATAGACTTCAATGCTCAGGCTGGCTTTAAACTTCATTCCTCAGATCTCAGCCTCCTGAGTAGCTAATATGACAGTCGTGAACCATCAGCACCCAGCTTAAATTTTCTTTTTTAGACATGAAGGCTTAATCGTTTGGGGACACCGTATGGTTTAAAAAAAAAAAAAAATATATATATATATATATATATCTCAATTCAGTTATCCCTCAAACAAGTTGAACAACAGGTATTTATCACATTTATTAATTTATTCACATACTGGATTTGAATTCAGGGCCTTCAGCCCTTTTTTTTTTTTTTTTTTTTTTACTTAACATTATTTTTTTTCTTTTGTTTGTCCAAACAAGGAGCCCAACTTGGTGCCTGAACACTTTTGCTCATTGGCTGGCACTCTAGCAATTGAGCCACGCCTCCAACCTCTTTTTCTTCTCTTAGTTTTCAAACTGGGTTTTTGTTTTTGTTTTGGTCCAGGCTAAAGCACAAATCCTCCACCTTCATGCTTCCCACATTTTATTTCCTTCTCTCCTGCCTACTTCCCTCCCTCTCCTTCCTCCCATCTAAGTCAGCTATTTATTTTTATTTCTGGTGCAAGCACTGGGGTTTCAACTCAGGACCCGACACCCGGCAGGCTAGCATTCTACACGAACCACGGCTCCAGCGTAGCTTTTTGTTTATTATTTCGGAGGCTGCAGTCTCACGGGCTTTTCTAGCCAGGCTGGCTTCTTGGGCCTCTGGAGAAGGTAGCCATCCTAGGTGTGAAGCAGCAATTTTCTCAATTCAATATTTGTTCTTCCGTTTCTGTTTTTTTTTTTTTTCTTTTGTTCAGACGTGGCCTTCTTCTCCCTCTTCTATTTGTTTTTTCGTGTGTGTGCGTGTCCTCGTCTTGGTCTTCCTCCTGCTCCTTTGCAGGGCCTGTCCTGGGGTTTGAACTCATGGCCTGGGCGCTCATCTTCACAGCTCCACTTCCGGCTTTTCTGCTGGTTCCTTCAGAGGATGAGAGTCAGGGACTTCCCTGTCCCAGGCTGGCTTTGAACCTCAGGTCCTCAGATCTCAGCCTCCTGAGTGGCTAGGGTGACGCCCAGGGCTGGCGGGCAGTCAGTGGCCATTGGTGCGTTTGCAGGTCGGTTGCGTGCGCATGCGCACGCGCGGACGTACGCGGGTAAGACGTTCGGGCGCGCATGCGCACACGCGCTCACGCACGCACACGGGTACTCCGGGTCTTCTTTTCTCCCGCATGCGCCGCGGCGGCGGGCGCTTTGCCGCGTGAGCCACGCCTCCGGTCTGGCTCTTTGACTGGAAGCTCGAACCTGTGGACGTCGGTTTCTCGGTTTCCTCCCCCCGGGGTTGGGGGGAGAAGGAGGGGAGGACCCTCCGCCCCCATCCGCATCCCAGATGCTCATTCCCAGCGGACCGCCCCCCTCCCTCCCTCCCTCACCACTGTCCGGAAACGAACGCCCAGCGCGCCCCTCCCTCCCTTCGTCACGGGTTCGAGAACAACCTCGACCCAGAAAGTTCTAGATCTTTCTAAACAAACCCCCAAATCCCCCACCCCTCCAGGTGACGCAAAAGCGCGCGCGCATGCGCGTCGACCTCTCACCGAGGCGCCTCGGGTCACGCTTTGCGGTCTCGTGTTGCTTTTTAAACAAAACCTGGTGTTTTTCAAACTCTCACCTACTTCGTGGCTTTGCTTCGGAGGGAAAAACGCCGTGCAAGCCCCGCCCCCCTGTGCCCCTCCCCCTCCCCCCCCCCCCCGAAAAATCACCCTCAAACCCAGAGTCACACGGAGCCGACTCGCACCTAGCGGCGACGGCGGCGGCTGCGGGCCCTGCAGCGCCTCGGGCTCCGGCGGCCTTTTTTCCTCCCCCACCCCCTCCCCCCCCACAATCCCCGCCGCCCCTCCCCCCCTGCGGCCGTGAAGGGGGCGGGGCCAGCGCGGCCGCATTCAAATCAAAACCCCCGCGATTTGCATAAGCCCGGCGCGAACTCGAACGCGCATTGGCTGGCGCGGGGGAAAGTGAGGGGGGCGGAGCTCCGCGTGACGACCGCGGAGCTCCGCCCCCTCGTCATTTGCATAACGGCCCCCGGCGCGTGCAAAGGGAGAAGCGGGTTTGTTTTTGAACCTGCGGAGGCGGCGGCGGCGGCGGCAGTTGGCAGCAGCGCCCGGGCGGTGGCGGTGGCGGTGGCGGCGGCGGCGGCAGCGCGCGCGCGCGAGCGGAGCGTGGCGGCGGCGGCGGCGGCGGCGGCGTTGTGGTCGGGACGGCCGTGTGGAAAGGAACGCTGGGGTTCCTTCCTCCTCCTCTCCCGCCACCCCATCCCCACAGGTATCCGAGGATTCCAGGGACTCGTGAAGCACGTTTTTTTTTTGGGGGGGGGAGGTGTTTTGTTTTGTTGCTTTGTTTGTTTGCTTTTCCTTTGGGTTGAAGTGACTGAATGTGTGTTTCGGCCCCAAGTGGGGAAGACTTGCATGATGGCGGCGGCGGGGGGCGCGTGTGCGCCTGCGCGCCGACGGGAGGACGGCGAGTGTGTGTGTGTGTGCGTGTGTGTGCGCGTGTGTGTGGGGGCGGGCGGGCGGGGGGTATGGCGGGGCGGGCGAGCGCGCCTGCGCGGGGGCGGCGCTGCATGGGAGCACGTGACCGGCGTGTGGGTGGTGGGGGGGGGGGAGGAGGAGGAGATTGGGCCGTGGTTGCAGGGGTGCAGCTGGCGGCGGGGGGCGGGAGCTGCGCATGCGCACTGTTCTTTTTTTTTTTTTTAAGGGTTCCTCCCCCAAACCGGATGTTCTGGTGGGGCGCCATCTGGGTTCTAGATTTTTTTTTTTTAAATTTCGCTCGTTCTCGACGGCTTTCGTGTTAATTAATTAATTATTCTTTTTTTTTTTAAATATATATACTTTTAAGTTTTGCGAAGGAGACGTTCTTTATCGTCCCGTTCTCTCTCCTCCATCCCCGGGATCCCCCTTCGTGCCCTGGAGTGTGGACACTTGATTCGAATAAATAGCGTGCAGAATCCGACGGCCACCCCCCTCCGGTTCTGGGTTGGAGGTGGGTTTGTGGTCGGTTGCTGGAGTCTTCGAGTTTAGGTTTTGGGGGTGAGGGGTGGGGGGGGTGGATAAAGGTCGGCACCTAGTGGTGTTCCCACGGGAAGTGCAATTCTAAAACTGGATTATTTTCTTCTTTTTCCTCTTCTTTTTTTTTTTTTCCTTCTTCTTTTGAGCCCATGCATGTGTAACCCCGTTTTTCACCAGGCGCGTCGCGCATGAGCGTAATGCTGGCCTTAGGTAAGGAAGAGTTTGTTTTGGGGAAGCAACCTGGGCCCCCCCGCTGAAAGGATATACGCGTCGGTTGAAAGTCAAAGCTCAAGGTTCCTCACCATTTATAATACTCGAGAAATAAAATTAACCTTTAGGACAAAGTTGGGTTTTTTTTTCCCCGATCAGTTTTGAGTGCTAAATTTTATATACCATCAGTTTCTTCCTATACTCGTCCTCCCCCCCACCCCCCCAACTCAGATCGTCCGTTGCTGTTCTAAAAACAAATCAGTTTTCTTAACGTTTCGTATGCCAGGATACGTACGCTTTTACCCGGTAAAGCTGATACGTATATGTGTAAAATATGCGTAATATTTTCCTCGTAATTTTATTATTGTTTTCTTTCTGGTGCCTGTCGAGGGCTTGAACTCAGGGTCCGAGCCCTGGCCTTTAGGTTCTTTTCATCAAAAACTGGTAGCTCTACCACTTGATTCGTAAGAGCTCCACTTCCGGACTTTTCTTGCCCAGGCTGGCTTCGAACTATGATCCTCATATTTCAGCCTCCTGAGCAGCTAAGATTACCTAGATGTGAGCCCCAATGCCTGTCTGACGTGGTAAATTTTTCTAAGGAAGAATTTTACAGAGAATTCCGTTACAATGGGCTAGTGTGAAAAAAAGTGAAAAGTTCGTTTTTATCGTTATTATATGTGTGTGTGCGTGCGCGCGCGCGAACTATATTTGTGGTAGGTTTTTGCACCTGGTTTTAGTTTAAGCTAAATGTCAGTACGACTGGTTATTTTGATTTGAAATGTGAATATTACTATATTTAAATATTACATAACATGCCTGGAAGTTATGTAAGATTTTATGTAATGTTGTTTGTACAGTGTAACTTAATTCTCCTATTGTGCAAATTCCCTTTTAATCTTGGTCTGTTTGGGACTGTGTTTAGTATGTAAAATAAATACCATTAAGTCAACATTAACGTGATGATGTGTGTGAAAGTGGTTTTGTGTCACTTAGGATTGAGGACACAAGGGGGGGGTGACCGGAATCTTTCTCCACAGAATCACACCCTGAGCTGACGTCACACCAGCACTTGTCTGTCTGTCACACAGAGGGAAGGTTAGGCCGTGGTGCCACTTTTCCTGTGGTTTCATGCTGTTACTTTGATTTCCATCTATAAAGTTCTTGCTTTGCCTCCAGTGTGCTGATGATTATTTCATCTTGTGTTGATAATGACAGTCCTAAGATGTACTTGAAGAACATAGTTTATGGTATAAATATGGATAGGAGAGTTTTGCTGTCATAGTTTCATGAAGGCAAACAAATGTAAATTTACTAAGAGCTGTGCATTGTCTGAACACCAGTGATTTGTTCTTCATACTCTGTTAAAAACAAGCATATTCTGAGATTTTAGTTTAGTGATGAAGGTAGTACAACTCCTTTTTTTTTTTTTTTTGCTAGTCCTGGGGCTTGAACTCAGGGCCTGAGCACTGTCCCTGGCTTCTTTTTGCTCAAGGCTAGCACTCTGCCACTTGAACCACAGCGCCACTTCTGGCTTTTTTGTATATACATGGTGCTGAGGAATCGAACCCAGGGCTGCATGTATAAGGCAAGCACTCTTGCCACTAGGCCATGTTCCCAGCCCAACTTTTTTTTTTGTCCAGTCTTGGGCCTGAGCTTTTGTGCACAAAGTTAGCATTCTACAGTTTGAGCCACAGCTTGACTACCAGTTTTGTGGTGGTCAATTGGAGATAATAATTTCATGAGCTTTTCTTCTTGGGCTGGCTTTGAAGTGTGGTTCTCAGATCTCAGCCTCCTGAGTAGCTAGGGTGACAGGTGTAACCCACCAGCACTGGGCAGTGATAATACTATTATAATTTTGAACAGTCTTGAGAATTGAGCTCCGGTGCACAAGTTTGGGCGCTTGGCCACTTGAGTCCTGTCCCTCCCCAGTTCATGGGACTACAAAATATTAACACATGCAGCAAATACAAATAGAATATTACTGGAGGAACGACTATTATGTTACTCAAGTTATTTAAAATCTTTGGGGTTTTGTAATTTTATACATAAAATTTTGTCTAGGTTTGAATGATTAAGCCATAAGCCATTCATTACAATTCCAGTTTTTCCTCTTAAGTCCTTTGGATATATGGCAAATATATTTATCTCAAACTTATGCGTGAAAGAAAGAACATTGGGAAAACATTAAAAATTAGCAACATTTGAAAATAACCACTCCAAATACTCTAGTGATTTTGGCGACTTCACTTTTTCCACGATGTACTTATTAATAATTTTTAAAAATCAAGACCGTCATTTTGCTTTTTTTCTGTATGTTGCTGAGAATCAAGCTCAGGACCATGAGCATGTTAGCTTCATTCCTGTGCTTTGACGTTATTGTTATGAATAGATTCCCATTTGATTATGTTTTTAATTTTTAGTTGATTATTAATTAATCTTTGCCAGTGTGTGAGCCACTGGTGCCAGGGCAGCCTCTAGAGGTTCTGTAGATAGGCGTAAAGAGCTGCAGGAATTTCTTCTTGTACGCAGTTTGATGTGAGTGTGTCTGTGTTCTTTTCTGGAGGAAAAGTTTCAGTGTTTATTAGCTTCTCAATGAAGTGTGCAGTGTACAATCTCAGCAAGTGAATGAACAACCTCTGCCGCAGGACCTTGTCACAGCATTTCAGGTGTTCTGTTTGTTGTAGGCCATCTTCATAAACGTATGTTTGTCCTGCGGCACACCACAGGGATGCAGTGTGTACTCAGAATTCCTTTTCGTTCTTGTTCAGGCATTTCTGTTTTGGCAGATCAACTTTAAATTCATTTGGTTCAAAAAATTTTAAGTCAGATAATTTTGTTTAGAATTACAGAAAGCCTAAATTGTTGGGAACTTTTACCTTTCTACTTAAGACATCATGACTATGGCACATTGCTATAGACTCCCAGAAAGCACTGTGTTCGGGAATGCCCAGGACGTTTGTGGTGACTATGACTTCCCAGTAAGATGTATTTTGCTGTTTTCAAATGCTGATATATAGGTAAGGACTGCATTTATGCTTTTTCTTTTTTCAATATTCTTTAGAAAAAATTCTAATATTTACCAACCTTCATTTTTGCTTTTAATCTGCTTACACAGCATAGTAACATGAAGGTAATTACAACTTTAATTGATAGCATTAAATTACTGCATTTTCCCATAAAAGTATTTCATTCTTCATTAAATCGGTTAATAATATATTTTAATTTAGTACTTTTATAATACTTAGGATAAATAACAATTTTATAATATTTATGATATAATAAATTCATTCATTAAATTGTTAATATATTTTAATGTAATTCATATCCTATGACAAATAATTTTATAATATAATACATTCATTAAATTTGTTGGTTAATATATTTTAATTTAATACTTTAACTTGATAATTTTATATTTTGTAACTTGATTTAATAATATTTAATTTAATAATTATGTATTAATAATATATTTTAGTTGCAACTTTTTTGTTTTGTTAATAATGAAAAGAATCAGGTTATTGCCACAATGACATTTCTGTTGGACTAGTTAAACTTTGAAGATTGAGGTTTGAAGTAAAGGTAGAACTTTTTTCTGTCTTCCTTCCCCATCCCTTTCCCCTCTTTTTTCCTTCCTGACACTCCCCTGCCCTTCTGGGCCCCTCCTCTTCCCTCCTTTGTCTTCATCTCTTTCCTGCCCTTCTTCTTCTCCTTGCCCCTCTTCCTCAATTTCTTTCCCTTTCCTCTTCTCCCTCCTCTTCCCTGTCTCCTTCCCTTCCCTCTTTCCTCTTCCTCTTCCCCTACTCTCCTTCTTCCCACTTTGCTTCCCATGTGTGAATTCTAACCCAAGGCCTTGAATGTGCTATGAAATCACTCTGCCTGGCTTTCAGGCTATATAATTTAAGTATATTTAAGAAGAATTTAGAGTCAGAGGCTGGTGGCTCATGCCTGTCATCCTAGCTACTCAGGAGGCTGCCATCTGAGAATTCCAGGTCAGGGCCAGCCTGGGCAGGAAAGCCCATGAAACTCTTATCTCCAGTTAACTGAAAAGCCAGAAGTGGAGTTATGGCTCAAATGATAAGACTCCCAGCCTTGAACACAAAAGCTTAGGGACAGCACCCAGGCCAGGAGTTCAAACACCTGACATATGCAGTTTAGAAAATAAACACAATAATGCCATTCTGTACTAAAGTATTTTCAGAAATAGTTGACTTGTAATGAACGAGTGTACTTTTTATTTCGTGAAAATAGAAATACCTTATTTTCATGAAAATAGAAAACAAAGTGAATATTTATAGGAAAAAACATTACTCAGGTCAGTAGATTCATAGTGGACCCCTTCATGGTGAAAAAGCAAATATTTTCTTTTTATTTTCCTGCACTGAGGACAAAGCCCAGGGCTTTTCATGAACGAGGGGGATTTTGATGTTTAGTTATTTATAAGACACTTTTTCCTCCTGAGGTACAGTAACAGCAGGGTCTTATTTCTCTTGTCACCTTGCCCATTGTTCGCTGCATCTTGTGTGGAGTTGTCCTTAGACTTAACTCACAATCTTGGAGCTTTCCTTCACTTCCCTTCTGGGACCTTTGTCTTCTAAGTTCCTTCTTTATACCTGGGGGGTGGGGGGGGGGTCACATTTCCAGTGGAAATAAAGAAGGGGATGAGAAGTGTACACACACATGCATATACATGGTATATATATATAAGTGTGTGTGTGTGTATCATCTATGTTCCAGTAAATTTCATATTTTTATGCTTGGTCGATAGTTTGGCTGGGTATAGAACTCTAGCCTAACATCATTTTCCTTGCCAATTTTAAGGGTAAAACTTCAATCTTTTCTTATTTCTGTCATTACTAGTTACAAACCTGCAGTCATGAGTATTTCTGGCTTCTCATCCTGCATAGACACTTGTAGAATCTGTTATTAATGTCTGGTATTCTGGAATTCATCTCAACATGCTTTGGTTTGGATCTGTTTATTCCTGTGAATTGGCATTCATTGGGTTCTTTTGCTCTAACAACTTGTGCTCTTCAGTTCCAGAAAGTTTTCTTTTTCTTTCTTACTCAGCATTTTACATATTAAGCAAGCCCTGAGCTACATTCCCAGCCCCTAAGTTTTCTTAACTGCTCTCATCAGCTATGTCTTTCTTTTGCCATTCTGTCATTCCAGTTTGCTTTTTTATGTATTTATTTTCTGTGCAGGTACTGGGACTTGAGCTTAGGGCCCTGAGCTCTCACTTGATTTTTTTCACTCAAGGCTGTTGCTAGCACTTCAGTCAGCCACACCTCTACTTGTGGTTTCTTGGAAGTAAGTGAGTTAGAATCTTCAGGACTTTTGTTCTTCGAACTCTAACCCTAAGATAGATCTCAGCCTTCTGAGTAGCTAGCTGGCAGTACCTGACTTCTTTTGTTTTTTGTTTTCCATGTGAGATACGGTCTGTGTAGCCAAGCTGGCTTAGAACTGGCAGTAGTGCAGCTCTGGGTGTCTCAATACTCAGGGTCTTCCTACACTTTCTGTTGAGTGTTTGTTTGGTTGTAGTCTTCAGGGCAAGGTTAGCAGCACGTTTTCACCTGTACTTGTCAGCAAGGACAGGAAAGATTGGGGGACCAAGGGACCTCAAATGCCTTTCCCTGCAACTGGGCAGTAGCGCTGTGTGAATGTGATGGTGTGTGTGTGTGTGTGTGTGTGTGTGTGTGTGTGTGTTTCCCTCGTCCTGAAGCTGGGCTGCTCCATAGGGGGCTGTTAATACTTCAGCCAGCAGCTTAGGAGCTAGGCCTTTGGTGTTTTTTGTACTATAAATCAGATTCATTTTTAATTTATTACCTCTGTGGAATATAGTATTCTGGAGACTGCCAAATTAGCACCAGTGGCCTGCTTAATTTTCCAGCTCTCCAGATCTTTCCAGCTGTTGTATTGTACTTTTCTCCATTCCTTTAGTGTGTAGCTCCAAGAGAGAGCACTCAAATACCACAAGGTTTGATCCTACCCTCTCCCAAAACAAACAGAAACATCTTCACTGCGGGCTGGGCCAGGTAGTGAGATGTGGAGGGTAAGGAATGCTTTTATCTGTACCTTATCACCATTCTTTACCGTCCTCTTTCTTTTACTGTGGACATTGTTGATAAGAATAACATATAATTCAGTATCCTGCCTAAGTAAAGGAAGAGTGTTTTTGAAAATCAAGTGCAGTGAAGTTTTTTCTTTAAGTTCTTTGGCATTGTCAGTAATTCGCATACTCACATTTTTTATATATTATATGAAATACATGTTACATATATTTTCACACTATATATTTCCAAAGTATTTTATGTTATGTAAAAATAAAATAGTTGGCCAGGGTTAGTGGTCTTTGAGCATTCTTTTCTGTTTTTCTCATTACTACTTGTGTAATTCTTGGTAAATGGTTATATTCTCCAAACATAAAAGTTAGATACTGTAAAACTCTTCCTTTATATGGCCATTGTTAAGAGTGACATGAAAAATAAAATCAGGAAACATGTCTCTAATTAGGAAGAGGTTAAACATGAGATAGTCATGGAAATGTTTTTGTAACATTAGAAAGTCTTTGTCTATGTTCTTATAAACAAATGGTGGCTGAACTTGTGGAAAATGATCCTATCTGAAATTCCTTGTAAGACAGTCTTTGGCTTTGTATATGTAAGCTGTTTTCTACTTAGACTTATTAATGGAGTTTAAAAGTAAGTAATTCACTAAGTAATATTCTTAGTGTTCTGTAGATCTCAGATCACTATTTTATGTGCAATGTTCTGTAGTTGTAGTTGCTGTACAAATGCTGAAAACTGAAAAGGGTTCTACAAAAGGTGTTTTGCCCATAGTAGATCCTGAAAACATCAACCAAGACTAAAAACTCATTTGACTTTTTCTTCCTAGAAAGTAAGTGCATAGCCAGGAGCTGTGTACTCACACCTGTGATCCTAGCGACTCAGAAAGCTGAGATCCAGCCCTGGCAGAAAAGTGTGAGCCTCCATTTCAAAGATAATTGACAAAAGGCAGGGCTGGAAGCATGGTTCATGGTAGAGTGTCAGCCAAGCAACTGTGAGATCTTCAGTTCACACCCACAGAAAACAAACAATAGATCATAAAAAGTAAAGGCCCTTAAAAAGGCTTAGAATTTCCTGAGGTTTTTGGTGATTTGAACAAAACACTGGGAATTAATTTTAGTTTTTCCTCTGTGGAGTTGAAATGGAAAGCGAAGATGTGATTTCTGTGCTCACCTGTTTGCTTATATAAGAATGTCAAGAATGGGCTGGGGATATGGCCTAGTGGCAAGAGAGTTTGCCTCGTATACATGAGGCCCTGGGTTCGATTCCCCAGCACCACATATACAGAAAATGGCCAGAAGTGGCGCTGTGGCTCAGGTGGCAGAGTGCTAGCCTTGAGCAAAAAGAAGCCAGGGACAGTGCTCAGGCCCTGAGTCCAAGGCCCACGACTGGCAAAAAAAAAAAAAAAAGAATGTCAAGAATAAGCTGGTGAGTTGCAATGAAGATACGCATCCAAGATCTTGACAGCAATGACACTTGATTTGGTGGATGGCAGAGCAAGGATTGTTCAGGTTGAATGCCAAGTAGAAATTGTCAGGTGAATGTGGTTATCTTTAGGACACAGTGAAGGTTGTAAGTGGAGGTTCCAGTTACCTGAGCGACGGTGCGGCACTTGTCTTTCCTTTTCCATCTCACATTGCACCATCGCTTCCAGTGTGTGGAAAGGTGGATGGATCCATATGTGGGCATTTATGTTTTGTGAGGTTAAAAACTTAGACTCCAGGTCCTTTCCACTACCACAGATTTGTGCGAGCTGAGATGGTATATATAAAGGTTATTCACCACTTCCCCAGTTAAACGTGCATTCCAGTGCTACAGTCATATCTGTTGGGAAAATGGAGGAGAACAGGAAAGGAATAGGCGGGACTCGATCCTCAACAGGCGAGGACTATTTATTGAGGAACAGTGAGGGGCACAGACCTTCCTGATGGTTTGGAGATTGTGCATGGGGGTGAATTTGGGACCAGGCTTACATGAAGTCTGAGCAAGAAGGCAGAGGTTATTGAAAGTGCCCCTAGGTCTAGGAAGTTGATGGCTTTGCCTTGCGTGCACAATGGATTGTTTACAGCGGGGCTTAGGTAAATTGCTCTGCCTGCACATCAAAGCAGGTCAGCACATCAGAGCAGGTCAGGGCATACCTGGGGTTTTGCCTGATGCCTGTAGGGGCCTGGAAAAACTGGGTGGTGGTGGGGGGGAGGGTTGTCAATCCTTCAATATCTGTCATTGTCAGTCTTCCCAGAGCATCAACAGCTACTGCATTGAGCTGCCCTTAGAGAATCTGCTATCATTTTGAAGAATTGAGGTCAAATCAGTTATGATTTTTTTTCCGCACATAGCACTTGGTGCATTTTTTCCATAGCATTGTCAAGTTTGCCTTATGGAAAATGCATGGAGACCTTTTTATTTGTTTACTTTTTATATTCTGAACTTAAATGTACAAAGGGTTACAACTTATCACTTAAGTGTCCAGTGTTCCTGATCAATCACCCCTTGTTATTCTCTCCCATCTCATCTACCCTTTGCCCCATAAGAACCTTTTAAAGATGAGTAATTAAAAATGTTACTGGGGAGAAATTCAAGTGTATACTACAGAATGAGATAATCAACCCCATCTGTGCCAACACTCAGTTGGAATGACTTATCATCTCACAGGGTGACTTTCCTCTTAGCCCTTCCATACAGGCGACAAATTGTAAAAAATACCTACATTTAGTGTTGGGAAGAGATGACACAGCATGGCCCAGTTATAGGGAAGTAGACCAGGGAAGGGAGAGGGAGCCAGGCTCCATGGCGGTCCTTCTGTGCACTTGGCCCTAACTGGTGGCTGCCTCAGTGGGTCTTGTCAATGGGCTCTCCTTCACACTGGCTGTACCCATTCTCCTTGGGGTGTCTTCCTCCTCTGTTTGCTGCTCACTAGTACTAACGTGTTGGGGGTGGGGGTGGCTGTGGAGGGCAGAAAGGGAAGTTTGCCCTACGGTCACTTACTCCCTTGGGGATTTTTTGTGATATTGGCTTACCAAAGAGAAGAAACGTGGTATCTTTAAGAGAAATTAAAATAAGCTTTGCTGCCATCTTAGATCTAAGGAGACTATTGTCAAAAGTTCAAAGTTTTAATTGTAAATTTTAATTAATTCTGTTGGATTTGAGCACTTGGATGGGGGTGGGATCTGTAATTAGGTTTCCATAATTTGAAATGACCCTGATCAAATGATTATCAGGATTTAAAGTCATTTAATTTTCCAGAAATGATCAAATTGAAACTCTCTATGATAAAAATGTAGTCTAAAAAGCAAAAAAAAAACAACAACAAAGGAAGAGAAGACAAAGAAAGAAAGGAAAAAGGCCTTGAGCAGGGCTTGACTTCTTTTTTTTCTGGACTGAAATGGAGGCTTTCTTTGAGGCGAATTCCCTGATGTTTGCACTGTGTGATTTGGCTCTATCTCTGTGACTGCTAATATGTGGCATGGACTTCAAGTGGTTTGGGATCTGGATGTGCGTAAGTCTGTATTGCAAGTCCGGATTCAAAGGCATTTTGTTGCAAAACTGGCTGGCTGCCTTCTGCCTTTTTCTGTGTCCTGAGCAGCTGCATTGTTTGTTGCAGTATATGCATTAGCTGTCATCTGTGTTCAGTTTCCTGCAGGCTGACACGATGGGAGGGGCTGTGATACATGGCTGAGTTTTTCACTGAGCGTTCTGGAGTGCACATTGCAGCCATCTTAATTACACATTTGTGCAGCTGGCCCAAAATGGCTGCTCGCCTAACCTTTGCTGCTGCTTAGGCAGCAGGCGTGCCAGCGAGGACCGTGTCACATGCATGAGGACCAGAGGTAAGAGCCAGCTACGGCTGATCTGTACACGGCGTAGCACAAACATCTGAACTTAGCTGGGCTTCTTTGGGAAGGTGAACTTGGATAAGATGTGAGAACGGTTGCTAGAACCTGGAAGCCAGGATGACACAACAGTCCACGGGGTGGCGAGGTCAAAGGTTAAATTCCTGGGCTTTCTCACCATCTCAGGTTCTGTCATTGGCAGAACATTGGGTCAGGCAGTAATGTGTTCTGGCCCTAATTAGCTTAATACCCACTTTGAGTTGGGTATTTTAGTTTGATAATTATTTCTAGAAACTGAAGCAGTATATTATCTGAATAGATTTTTTAAAATAAGATAATCTATAGATAAACATTTTTATATAAAGATTATGATTTTTCTGCTTTTTTGGTGAGGCATTGTCTGGAAGCTTTCTAAGAACAGTGGTGATATTCTATATAAGTCAAGGTTACAGAGATTTTTTTTGAAAATACCGTGATGTGTGTGTGTGTATATGTGTGTTATGTCTTCGTGCATTACTGTCTCCAGTTCCATTGCCTTGTGTTGCTTATTCATTGTATCTAACTCTTTTACATTTTTAATAGTGTTTTTTTTTGTTCAGATTGTTTTTTGCTTAAATTGGCATTCAAATAAATATTTAAGAATAAGTTCAAATGTAGGCCTGAAATACCTTTTTACTTTATTATTTCTAATTCACTATAGTGTCAATAGAGCTGGAGCAAATACTTAGTTGTTTTACTTAAGTGATACTAATTATGTATATTTAAAAGTAAACAACTCAGTGGTTTTGGCAGTTTGTTTGCATAATTTTCAAAAATGTTTCCTAGCATTGTTTTGAAGTGGAATCATTTATTGAGATACTGTAATTTCATCGTTACCCAGAAAAGTGAGCAAATGAGGTTCTTTCTTGTGCAACATCTCAGATAGCAGAATGTACATACTCTCAGTAGTGCTCGTACTGCAGTACTTGTTAAATTATTTTCTAAATGGTGCAATGCACTCCTAGCTTTATCTGTAGACCATCATGAATATATCCCCAACTAATTTGGCATTGAACAGTAAGTTCTAGACCTCTGAATGGAAAACTTTAAAAACAGCTTTTTATATATTCAATTCTTATGGAGTACCCCAACATATAAAAGGGTACATGTGACAGTTTATTGTTGTGTATTTATTTTATGCTGTAAGTTTATAACATTTACTTGCCATAAATATATTTAATTAAATGAGACAAGCTGTTACATTGAACATAACTTTGAAATGAGATTACATGGGACAATTAAAACCTTGTTAATGTCCAGATCCAGTTCACTTATTAGTAGAATAATAGCCTCTAAGGCACTGTGGAATTTAGCTTCAAAATTATTATTGATTGTATCTTTATCTTCTCTTGATATTCATGTGAGTAGAAGATTTCATACTTTAAAATTGCTACTTGATACAAAATGGCCTCTATCTATCTTTACTTGTTTCTAATAAAACAGTTGTTTTTTTCTAACTTAATTTATTACGGTTTCTCAAGAATTTGGACATTAATTTATATAAATCATCTAGTTTTATGATTGCTCCTAAGGGAGAAAAAGGAAAAAAAAAATCACCTTAGCGTGTGTGGGATTCAGTGCATTAGTTCTTTCAGGAAGGCCATGGGTTGTGCTCTGTAGTAAGAATGACAGAGTAGGAGCCAGTAATGTGGCTTAGCTGCAGAGCTCTTGCCTAGTAGCATGCATGAAGCCCTGAGTTCAATTCCTCAGCATATCAACAAAAAAAGCTAGAAGTGGTGCTGTGGTTCAAGAGATAGAGTGGCATTCTTGAGCAAAATAAGCCAGGGACAGTGCTCAGGCCCTGAGTCCAAGCCTCAGGACTGGCCAAAAAAAAAAAAAAGACAGTAAATTGAATGTGTTGTAACCTTAATCACTCATTGTCTTGCCTCTTCTGCCTCTGTCTTGGTGGCTGCTTGGAGGGAGAGGAGGGGATTCTAGTTTTAAAATTTTTCATATATGTAAACACTCCCCCCTCCCCCATGCGTGCCTGTGCACGGTGCAAGCCCGCCTCAAGCTCAGCCTAAGACTAGCTCTCTACCACTTTGGGCCACAGTGCCACTTCCTGTTTTCTGGTGGTGAATTGGAGATAGGAGTCTGGTGGACTTTCCTGCCTGGGCTGGCTTTGAACTGTGATCCTCAAATCTCAGCCTCCTGAGTAGTTGGGATTGTTGGCGTGAGCCACCAGCACCCGGCTTGTTTTCATACTTTTTAATGCTCAAGAAAAGCAGATTAGGTAGAAATTATTGAGCACTTTATGTTAGCGTTGAGAGTAGGATCATGGGACACTTAGCAACTCACTTTTCTGCCCTCTATCTGCTGCCAACAGTATTTACCTCCAGACTTGATTGTCACGTGGGCATGGGAAACACTAAAGCTTCATAGTTACTTAGGATAGTATTTATAATTCTTTCCTTGCCTGTTGTATTTTTGCAACCATAAGCGTAAATGAGTCCTCTCTGAGGTTTTGCTTTTAATTTTTTATATTTGGGTTAGTGGCAGTTTTCCATGCTGAATTGTAGATTAGCTATTAATACTGTATCATTGAGTGCACAGGATAAATAAAGATGTATAGTGTAGTTTCATCAACATGGGGAAATGTGGGAGAAGTGGAAGGAACCCCAACACTGAGCAGCTCATTCCGTTTCCTGATTTTTGTTTCCTCACCTGTGAAATGGAGAGAATCCGTTTACATCACATTTCTGAACAGTCTTAGAAGATATTCCACAAATGGACATTCTAATTTTCCAGTCTACTTGAATATTCGTTTCAGTTCCTTGGTTCTCAAATGTGGCATGCTTATCAAGTCTGAGTAGATCAGAGTATCTTGAGAAAGGATAAAAAGTTTATAACCCAGGCTCAGAAGCAAGCAGTGTGCATATTAGTCATATAGCTGTATAATAATTTTCTATGTTCATGTTTCTTCTCTGTTTCATAAGTGACCCATTCTCTGCAGAAGTATTTAAAATGTACAGAATGTTGTCATTACAGAATTAGAGGAGTAGGGGAAATGTTTCTGTTTTAATACCTAGTCTTCTAAATATACTGTGAGGACATGGATTTCTCTGAAGAG
Source organism: Perognathus longimembris pacificus (assembly GCF_023159225.1). Classification (NCBI taxonomy): domain Eukaryota; kingdom Metazoa; phylum Chordata; class Mammalia; order Rodentia; family Heteromyidae; genus Perognathus; species Perognathus longimembris. The sequence continues at coordinate 4,422,538 of NC_063187.1, forward strand.
ATGACCTGAATTCAGTTCATGAGAATCTTAGCAGTCAAGTCTTCTTCCATTGGCCACCAACTGACCACCACCCCGCTCATTTATTCTTTATCCACTGTCCTATTTCTCTTGTTCACAATTTAAGCTTGTGAAACACTCCTTCCGGAAGTTAAAGCCTAGCGGCTTGGTGTTCAGCGTGGCAGGAGGTGGGGCCCAGAGGAAGATAATTGGGTCACCAAGTGCCACGTCTGAAAGGTTCTGGGTTAGTCCTAGAGGTGGAGCTAATCCCGAGGTGGCCTGGCACCTCCCTTAAGCGTGTCTTCCACGCGTGCTCTCATCTCTCACACTTGTGACGCATCTGCCCTGGTGTGATGACTGGAGGCCCTTTCCACAGCTGGGCAGATTGTACCACCTGACCCTGGGCTCCCAACTCCCACACTGGGAGCTGTTGGGGGGCAGGTGTTAGTGGGAGGGGAGAGGGCGAATGGGGAGTAAAGGAGAGCTTTTTATGGAAACAGAAGTAGACCTGATGAAATGGTTTCAAGGGTGCGCATGCTGAGGTCACAGTGAAACACTAACACATGCTAATCAGAACCTCAATGTGAAGCCTTAAAATCAAACACACAACCACTGCACTTGATTGGGCAGTGCTAGGTCTGCATTTGTGCGTGAGAAGGCGCACATTGAGTCGTTGTTGCCTTCTGTGGGGCTTCATTTATTCTTGCTGGCGTTTGGTCTCCTTCACTGGTCAGCTTATGTGCAGGCAGTTCCCTTTGAATCCCTATGCTGCTTAGTTAGTGGGCTTTTGGCAGCCATCACTAACTTAAAACAGCTCCTAGCCATGAAGGAAGCGAACCACAGTTAAGATCCCTCCTGCTTGCTAGTATGTGAACCTAAGCCTTGGTCTTCAGAGGACCACCTTCCATTTTGTCCTGATTCCTCCTCTGCTGTCCCCCAAGGCCTTGCTGTGTAGCATAGGCCGGCCTCAAGCTACCATCCTCCCTGCCTCCTTCAGTCTTCCCTGGGGCTGGGGTCAGCAGGCAGCCCGCCCGCCCTGCGTGTCTTGCGTCCTAACCTCTCTTAATGTCCGTGTCCTGGGTTGCAGTGGGGCAGATGGGCAGAGACAATGCCATCAGCACAATGCCATGGTTGATTAAAAACGAGATGACAGAAATGCTCATTAGAAACCTATCAAAGACCTCCCTGGTCTTCTGATTGATCGTTGGTTTCCCTGTGTAAATGTCACCACTGTGTTGAACATATCGCTGCTTACCAACCCGATGTTCTCACTGGTGATACTGAAGAGGGGAAAATGAAATTGTGGTCCAGATAAGCACTTTCCTGAAATTTTTATAAAAGGACTTTGCCCAAATCCATCTAAAAAAGCTTTGGCTCTTAATAAGTTTTCTAAAGTAGGCAAGAACCCATTATAAACTTAACTTTTGTTGAAGATTCTTGTCTCCATTGGTTGTGTTAGTATTCGCTTTGCCGGCTGTGTGAGAAGTGCCCTGATGTTGAATGGAATGTGCTAGTTTATGATTTTGGTTTACTTGGCATCTGAATCCGCATTTTCCAGAGTGAGCCAGTTTCATCCCATCCACTGGGTACCATGCCACCATTTGTAGCTCCACGGGAAGTGCTGAGAGGACTTGGAACACAGTGTTCCGTGCAAACAGAACTTGAGAAAGTAGTGAACTTGGACAGAAAATGTGCTTTCTCCTAGAGGAGAAAGCCTAACGTGTGTTCCACTCCTGTTCAAGTCTCTGGGGGCAATTTGCAGTGATGGGTTCCTGTGTCCCTTCTGAAGGAGGCCAGGTTCCGCCTGCTAGCAAAGTCTTGACTGTGTGCTTTGCTGAGCTGGCACTCATAGCAGAAGGCATAGGGGCCAGAGAAGCTGTATCCTGCTCTGCCCTTGGTATTAATGGTATGACTGGATACATTAGGAATCTCTTGGTGCCATTTCTTGACCAGTAAATGGGAGCTCTTTGAGCTTGATAAGAGGGTCAGGGAAGCTGGGTGGGGGAGCACACACCTGTAACTCTAGCTACTCCCAAGGCAGAGGCAGGAAGATCTCAAGACCAGACTGGGCAACTTCTCAAACACCCACTGCCACTACCAGCAGAGGCAAGTCACCAGCTTTGCAGTGAGGGGGAACATTGCAAAATACAATGCAGCTGGCCTGTGAACTGATGGAACCACTGTGTCTGCTGTGGACTGGCTGGTTGCCAGTGTGTAAGATCCCTGGCCTCCCGTGGCTGACATTGGAGGGAGCCGTGGGCCAACAGACCAAAGACCGGAAGTGCCAAAGGAAGTTGTTAGGAGGGGCTGGCAGGCCCAGGGCACCACTGCTGGGAGTAGTGGTCTGGCCCTCCATTGTGTACAAGCCTTCCAATCTAAAGGGCTCATTTTATGTCTGTTGAACCAAGTAATAAAAACAAGGGAGGCTCCTTTTATTTGCCCTTCTGTTTACACTTTTCAGGTAATTAATTTTCATTGTATTTATAAAAATATCTGTGTTGGATTAGACCAAAAACCTACTCTTGTACTGCAGTTAGAAGCAGTAAATCAGATGAACATCTACTGCGTTAGGCCCCCTCAGTAAAGAAGATTTTGTTTTGGGGGCAGTACTGGGATTTGAGCTGGATTGGGTTTTCTCACATTACTTGCACTGCTGGTGCTTTACCACTTAAACCATGCCGCCAGCCATGCTTTTTTGCTTATTTTGGAGATGAAGTCTTAGGACTTTTCTGCCCAGACTAACATTGCTCCCTTTGGCTCAGCCTCCTCAGTAGCCAGTATTACAGGCAATGACCCCAGCACTTGGCTAGGTTATAGAGATTTTTAGCTTTTGACTAATTCATGTACTATTAGGTGATTAGCTAACATGACTTAGAAAATAGTACTTGTTATTTCCAGTGTGTTGTACACAGGACTATAATTCAGAGCCTTTGATTTTTTTCATGTACTCATTCAAGATTGGAGTCATATACAAGTAGGAAAAGAAAGACAGGAAATACCTAGACAACGAACATTAGGAAAGGTGTGTAATACGTAGATAACTTCTAAGGTCTTTTTCCCAACTCTGAGATTTTATGATTAATGTCTGGTGTGAGCCCTTTACCCTCACCTGTAGTAACCATGGCTTGTGCCATGAATCCCATCTTGTGTTTGTCTCTGTCACTTCATTGGCTGCTGGTTGTCTCAGACCCGACAGAAATGGAGAACGCTGTCAGTTCACATCAGCATTTACCTGGACAACATTTATGATTAGCTACGTGAAACACCTTCTGTTTGCTATTGATATGCTATAACCTCGTCATTCCTCTCATATTTAGAGCCTCGCTATCTTTGTTACGTAATAATATAGCTAAAAATGAGCTTAAAAAAATAAAGAACATCTTCTGGATTAACCCTGTCATTGGCATCTTAAAAATAACTTTTTAGCATTTCAGATGTGGTACTAATGATTCTTCTTTGAGGGTGAAATGAAACATATCTGTGCTCTTACTGTAAAGGTGGGAAGAGTGAGGTGTACAGTTACGTATTAATTACAGATGTCTGTAGATAGTAACCCAGTTTTTTCTGGTCAATCTGCCTGGTAAAAGCGAAGCGTGACTGACAGTTTTTGCCAGTGTGAAGGCCCTGTGAGGCCGCTTGTGACCTGGTGTGTGTGTGTGTGTGTGCGCGCGCGTGTGTCTGTGTGTGTCTGTGTGTGTCTTCGCATCGAGCACGTGTTCAGACCATTAATTCAGCAAGTCCTCACCAGAGTGGTCCCTGAATCTGCTCATGTATGCTTCCAGGAGCAAATCTAGTGCATTACATGTGTTACTTAATTGATTCGTTATTAAAATTTGGAAGATATTTGATTAGAATGAGGAACGTTTCGATGATAGTTAAGGCCCTACGTGTTAGGTACTTAATTATTGGGCTATCACCATCAAACAAGGCTTTTAGGACAAAAGTCTTCAGGGATTCAGATTGTCCAGGTGGTGGGGGCTGGAAGGTCAGTTATGTAAGCATTAGAAGTTGCCTTTGTTTTGTCCCTCCCTGGACATGAATGATATTAGCAAATAGCTAGTAGATTCTAGAACCAGTCGCTGCCTGTCAGGAACGAGTGGGGAGGGCGTGCTCTGCTGTTCTCCTCCGTTTGGTCTGGAAGTGAGGGCGGCTTTATGTAAATCGCTCTTACTGGCGCCAGCTAGCTGTGACTGCAGTCTGGCTGTACCAGGGCAGCCCATAAAACGTGTGGTGGATTCTCCGTGTGGAATGTGTGAGAATTCAGCCTCTGGAGTGGCTGACAGAACAGAGTGGTGCATTGGAATAACAGTGGTGAGACCTCCACGGTGGCCAGTGGACGGGTGGACCTCTGGGAAGCTGGTAGCCCTTGGCGCTTCCAGTTCTGCCTCTGCAGATGGATGCCTATTGATGGAACTGGGCAGATGTGGGAGGGACTTACTGCATACAGTGGCTGCAGAGCCTGGAGTTGACAGGCAGCATGTGAGGCAGGGCAGGAATTCTGATTCTAGGCATTTTCACTTGAAACAGTTATTGTGAAGATGTACTTGATGTGTCCTGCGCCTCCTTGGCATAGACTGAGGCTTTTATGGTTGATGGGATGTTTGCTGCACAAACTACACACCAGATGTGAAACATCGCAAGGAATCTGAATGGGTAGCCAACCTACTATATTCCTGGTTTGTTCTTTTTCATGAATATGAATCCAACAAGAAGTGTAGACTCCAGAAGGCTGTCCAAGAAGTCTGCATTAGCTTTCATGTGTGCACAAATGAGCTAAGTAGCAGTGCTTGACAGAAGAGGAAGTCTTTTTCTCAGTGTCCACAGGTAAGAAAGAGACTCAGGTCCTTGTTTTGGGGGCCTCCAACTCCCTGCCCCCCCACCCCCCAGGCCTCTGTCTTTAGCTCAGCTTTAGGAAGGGTGGCTCCTAGCAATGACAGGATTGATAGATGAATAATGTTAATGTTTAGGAGATTTTGGGGAGCCATATTATTTGCATTGGGTCTTTGGGAAAAAAATGTCCTTTTCATATGTTCAAAATGTCCTCACATTTAATTCATATGTGAATATTACTCGTGTGTATAATATGTTCATATTACATGTAAATCATTTTCAGATATCTTTTTATTATAGGCTGTTACTGTATTTCCAGTTACACTGACACCAACTGGTGCATGCAGAGATGGTGTTTGTAACCTCACTTAACTCTAAAGTTCTAGTGTAAATTTGCTACTTTGAGTTACCATTACAAATCTGACTGTTGACGCATTCGACTCGAATTATATTAGATAATATGTATTTATAGAAATAGAACATTGTTCCACCCATATTCATATTATTAGATAATACATATATAACATGGTTCCACCCATATCCATCCCATATAAATTTATCGCAATTTTAGCAAACCAAACTGAAGAGTCTAAAACTCTAATGAATATTAACTAGAAATCCCATTGAGTCCAATATTTTATTTCTTGTTTCCTGAGGATGCATAGCCTTTTGTTATTCTTTTCTGTATGTCTGAGATGTTGTATACAGGAAAAAAATCCAATAGAAATAAAAATAGCTATGTAAAGATGTTGGCCATTATAGCAGAGATAGGAGAGCATGTGTTATAAAGAGATGCAAATATGTGTGTGCTCTTTTGATCAGGATTACCAGAGGACTTATGTCACTGATAGAGAGAATCATTTAGGGGGTCTAGGTATAACATGAAGTGAAAAGAGGTGGGGTTAGCATGCAGGGGGGAAGAGAGGAGGACCCGGGCAGCTCTCTTCCCTGCCTCCCTCTCTTCAAGTAAAACAATAGGCTCTCCTGCAGCCCTTGAGACAGCTCCAGTCCTCCAGTTCCTGACAGGTAGCGGTCATTCATTACTGCATGGCCGTGGGCTTTAGAAGCAAAGGGCAGTGGCCAAGAACGATCGTGTGTTGAGGGTACAGCTGTTGGTAACTCCTTGCCTTGGACCATGTTGCCCGTACTTTTAATATGTAGTGTGTCTCTGTGTGTATACACACACACATATATATATGAACATACTTTTAATATGTCATGTTTCTATGTATATACACATATGTATATATACATATGCTTTTTAATATACAATGTATCTCTTTGTGTATATATGTGTATGTGCACATATACATATACTTTAATGTGTCATGTATCTATATGCACATGTATATGCTTTTAATATGTCATGTGTCTGCATATATACACACATATGTATATGTATACTTCTAATATGCAGTGTCTATATACATACATGCTTACATGTGATATAGTTTTAATGAAGTTCATTATGAAGTAGATAAGCTTATGCTTTTGTATGTATTTTTTATCTCTGCAAACAATTTCACGGTGCTTGACAAAAAAGATGACAGAAAGAAATCAATTTGAATGAATTTTGAAGTTGGATGGGGAGGACAACGATTCTCCAATGTCTCCTGAACTATATTATACTGCCTGGGAAAAGGTTGGACTGAGAAGATGATTGAGACAGACTGATTTTTACATATAAAAAAAGAAGGGAGTTGTTTAGATGAAGAGAGTGATTTATTGACCCGGTGAAGACTTGGAGGTCATAGCTGGGGAACAGGAGAGGGTGGGATGCAGGAATCCACAGTATAGACCAGCCCAAACGGAAGCATGTAAGGAGATTAGAGAAGACATGGGGGTAAATGTGAGACTTCGGGAGGTGAGTGCAAATGATCCAAAATCTAGGTGATAAAAGTATGAGTTTTAAGTTCTTTTGTTCCTTTTAGGTGATATTTATTTAGCAAGCAGCATAGAGAGTCATAGAATCTTTGCAATGAAATGAACGCTCATGGATAAGTAGTTCTAACCTTGCACTGTGCACAGAAATCTGCTTAATTAACTAGTTGGGATCACCTCTAATTTCATTAGGCAATTCCCTTTTGTAGGAGGGATATAGGATCAATCAACTTTGTTTGGAGATATAGGATAACTCCTTGGAGATAAAGGATAAATCAACTTTGTTTGGAGACAAAGTTGCTTTTGTCTTGGCTCTTCACCTTTGCTTGCCCATGCTTTTGTCTCTTTGTAGAGCCATTGAACTTTCCTCCTTCTAGGCTAAATGTCCTTTATATCCCCCAGCTAGTTCCAGAACATTCTTTAGCATGGCCGTTGTCTCCTTTAATCTACAGGGTGATGTTTAGACAAACACAGTATTCAAGAAATCCCCCATAACCTACTAACTTTAGAGTATTATTTTTGGCAACCACCTCGTGCTGTTGAAGGTTTTGGGTTTATGTAAGTTACAATCTATTTATAGTACCTATGTTCTCATTGATAACCTTTAATATACTTGCATACTTGAATCAAGTCGATTTCTTTGTATTTGTCTTTTTAGAGAGGAGTGCATGTATCTATAGATTTTTGTTTCTTCCTGAATTTTTGAGACCTGAATGGCTTTGTATATGATTTGAATTGATGCTCTTTAGGAATATTGTTACATGCCCATTTCTAATGGTTTGTGCTTTGTTAACCATGGAACATACTATTTTTTTTAAATGGCTGCACTGCTTGGTTTTCACTTAGAATTCTTTTATAGTATGCTGCCTGTAAGCTTCATGTATGTGAACCTACCCAGTTTGTTTATTAGTATTTATGGTTAGCATGTATTTTTTCCTTCCTAATTTTCAGTTCTTCTGTGCTGTTTTGTTATAAGGTATGTCTTTGCTTATACTTGACAGATTTTTTTTTGTCTTTTTTACCAGCTTGAAATGGAACTAGATATTTCCTGATTGATTTCCCCTTATTTCCTTATTTCTGCAACTCTAAGCCTGCTAGCTCCCATGTTGTAATAGTCTGAGATTTTATTTTAGTTCAGAGTATTTGAAAGATAATGAATCCTGCCTATGGGTTAATTTCTATTTTTAGGACATTGCTGGTTCCCGTATCTGATTTTGCTTTTGCTATTTTGTACCTGTAATAGAGTTTCATGTGATATTTTATAAAGGGCCTTTTCTCAATCCTTGCTTAGAAGTAGTCTCTTTTTCTATTCTTACAGATTGCTAGTTTGACTGGCAATAGAATTCCAGGGTAGAGATAATAACTTTTCCCATTGACATGACTATTGTTTCCTTTAGCATTCAGTATTGCTGATGACAAGTCTGATGTCACAGGTAGTCATTAATATGTCTTTATATTGGCTTTCTGAAATCTTGCTACAAATATATCTTAGGTATCAAGAGATTTAATTTTGTTTTATTAGTGAATGGACATTGAAACATTCAGTGCCTTTTGATTTCTATTGAGAAATGACAGCTATCTTTGGTAAAGCCCTTTTGGATTTTGAGTACATTTCCTTATTATATGCTTATACTTTCTTAGATGGTTAAAACTAGGAACTAGCAGTCTAGGGTGTGAGATGATCTCATTGTTCAGTGGTTCCCCAGGTGTTGAGGGCTCATGGAATGTGAGGAAGATCGAGTTTATTGTGGTCATCACTCCTGGCCTTGATGGTGCTGGCCACAGATGGCTATCCTGTCCATGGGGGGGGGGCGCTGTGTGGCTGTCACCTGCTGAGCACATTCCCTTGCCAGAGAGGAGCTGTACAGTCTTCATATTATCATGGAAAGGACAAGTGTGATGCCTGCTTCCGTATGCCTCTTCCCTATTTCTGTTGCTCCTCCCCACAGCCTTCCTCTTCTCAATCTCTTTTCCTGTTCCTCCCCTTCCTTTCCCCCTCCTCCTTCCTCTCCCCTCCTCCCTCCTCCTTCCTCTCCCTTCTCCCCTCCTCCTTCCTTCCTCTCCTTCCCCTCCCCCTTCTTCCTTTCTCTCTCTTTACCATTCTCCTTCTCTTTTCCTTCCTTCTTTTCCCTTCTCCCTCCTTCCTCCCTCCTCCCCCTTCCCCTCCCTTTTCCTTTCCTCTCCGCCCCCCCCCCCACCCCAATTCTGGAGGCTCTAGGTTCAGTTAAATATTTTCATGTGGCAGAGAGCCAGCTTTCCAATAGGCCTGAATTGAGCATGCTGCTGTTGCTTAGCAACTACTTGTGAAGTCTTGTGGCTATAACTGAATTATAAATAGGATTATGAGCAGAAGTGCATTGAAATTGAGATTGGAAGGAAAGACGTCCCCCCCCCCCCCCGTCTCCCTCCCTCATTTGAATTCGAATTTTTTTAATGCAGTTTTCAGAAATCTGGCTGAAAAGTATTGGAAGTATTTCCTTATCAGGAAGACAGGATTAATAAAAGTTGTTTCTGTAATTATATATTTGAAAGACTGAGTACTCTATAATGATAATTCATGGAAACTAGAGAACTGCTCCAAAATTTGATGGTCATCCATGTTGAGAAAACCCCCGCTGCTCATGAGTCTCTTCTGTATATGCATAAAAATTCTCTGTACTATAACTCTATATTAGATATTATGTTTTCCATATTTATGTACATATATATGAATATGTATTTATTTCTTTCACTGTGGTTTGAATTTAGAGCTTCCAGCTCTTAGGCAGGGTATTTAAAAAATATAGGTAGAACCAGAGACTGGATATCTATTGCATGTAAATGTAATATTAAAATGGCATATTAGGTTTCACAACTTATTTAAAATATATGGGTTTTGTTTATGTTTTCATACTAGTTCTGAGGCTAAAACTCACTTGGGCTTTTTTTGTTTGTTTGTTCACTTGCTGGCTTTCTATCACGTGAGTCATGCTTTCAGGCCAAGCGCTTGCTTACCTTTTTAAAAGCTTGGTGAAACTTTATTTCAAAATCTAGCCACTGTTAAGTGACCTAAAGAGCATTATTAGTAAATCAATTGCTCATTTAATTTTACTCATCCTTGGATTGGCCTTTCATTATGTAAAACTAGCTGCACTCCTCTGTGGGTTAAGTCGTTGGCTTCCAAGCTTGATTTGTACCTGAAATAATTCCTTGTATAATAACTTAAGATTCAAGCATAAGCAGTGCCAAGTATATGAATTCATTTTCATTTTAGATAACACTGACCAAAGAAAACATTTTAAACTTGATTTTCCATTTCATCAAAATGCATTGATAAAAGGTTGAAGAAACCCATACACTTGCATGGCCTTTGTTGTGAGGCTTTAGTTTGATCCCCAGCATAGTGGAGGGGAAAGGACAATGAAAAATATAAATGTGTAGAACATTTACCATCATAAATAACACTCATTGTATGACTTGACTCTCTCCAGCCTTTCATTTCAGCAGCTGTAATTGAAATTCTTGAAGTCAAATTCTTGAAATTAGAAAATGTCTTCTTTCCCTCCCCTCCCATCCGCTCTGCTCTCCTGGGCCATTTTTTTTAGCAGCCCATAATCATCATCCTTCCTTTTTCCATCATGGTGGAGAGGCTTGAACTCTCGTCCAGCTTGGTGAGTGGACTGGCTAGCCGTTGAGATACATCCAGAATGATGAGACATGTCCTGGAAAACAAGGAGAAATTTCAAGTTTGGTCAGTGTTAATATCACTGCACTTGAAGCCAAATTAAAAAAATCAGAAGTGTTGTCTAATTTACTTGACTCCTGCAATAAGATAATTTATTTTCCTCACTGGTAGTAATTATTTTAACTTGACTGGGAAAATAGTTACCAAATACCAAAGTACAACACTACTGTATGTTAGGAGAAATTTCTGTTTAACAAATAAACGACAGTGAGGTGTTGGTGGTTTTAGGCTTATGATCCTAGCTGCTCAGGAGGCTGAAAGCAGGAGGATCAAGGTCCGAGGTCGCTCTGGGCAGAAAAATGGCAAAAGCAAGCCTGGAGGCATGGTTCAAGTATCATAGCTCTGGCCTGGGAAGTCCAAGGCTCCGAGTTCAAACCCCAGAACTGGAAGAAAAGACACACATTCCTCTATTATCCAGAGGTCTGCTTCGATGTGGTGTGTAACTTTTGTGGTTTTAAAATATGTCGGGTTTATTTATTTATTTTTTTTAAAGATTATCAAGTAGTTGCAGGAAAAAGGTGCTAAGAAAAACGCAGTTATTCAGATCCTGGACTTTTGAAAGTGCATTGAATTTATTAGAACTGTGATTCAGGTGCTTCATTATTCTCTTGGAAAAAAAACCCTTATGTATAGATTTTGTTTTTGTACACACACACGCATGCACACGTACATTAATAAGTAAAACAGAAATGAAATGCTGCTTAGAAGTGGCCCACTCGTGTAGCTTTTACCATTTTCTTTCCTTCAGTGAGCACTTAATAAGAGGTCAGATTAATATTTGACGTGATGAGAGGCACATGTTTTCCCCAAGAAAACAAAGTGTTTTAGCTGGTAGTTCTGCCTGTGTGTTCACACCTGTCATATCGTTTCTATTTTTAGGCTGTTGCCAGGCAGATTTCAAATTCCTCCTCTTAGGGTTGCCCAGCCTGGGCTTCCTGATTGGCTGCGTGTCCCTGCTGCCACTAGCCAACCACAGTGACTATGCAAATTGTATTTCAGTTTCTGTTTCTGTGAAAGAACTGATAAGATGGCTGCCAGGGGCTCCCTTTGGGGTATGTTTATTATTTTAAAGATGGCTTTCATCAGGGTGTAGGAATGAACCATTGTAGATATTTTTTAAAAGGGGTATTTTAATTTTGAAATAGGAAATCACACTAAGCAAGCTTTATATGGCTGACAAACGTCTCTCAGTGTTAGATTTCATTAATTTGAATGGTGCTAGGCATTGCTTCTATTAGGCAATGCCTGGGTGGGCATATAATATCATATTTCTATGCTATATTATATTATGTTATTTTTATATGAAAACATGCCAGCATGTTAGCTTATATTCTATAAAAATGTTCTAGATTACTGCCTTTGCTTTCTAAAAGAATTTTTGCACTTAAGTGTTGTTTTTGATGTGCTTTATATGTTCATAGTGCATCAGTTAGCCAGTATTTAATATATGCCCCAGACTATAGTACGTGATGATAATGTCAGGATACATCTTTTTTCTTTTGTGAAATGACCTCATAAGCTCATCATGATGTCAGCATATATAAGGTGCTTCGACATGAAATCTTTGACACATAAAATACATTAATCCTTTACTCCATACATGATGAGGTGGGCCAAAGTGGCTCATTAAATAATACATACTCCTGGGTTTAGAGTGCATTCATAGTTGTTATTTCCAAAAGGATACCTCACAGTGCTGTCCGATACAGTAAATGGTGACTGACTCTTAATATGGATAAGGAAAGCATGGCTAAAGTGTGACCAAGCCATATGCAACTCCAGAAAGACATAGACCTCACATAAAGACACATTTATCAGCGTTGTTTACATGTAAATATATAGGACAGAAGATAGCCAATTTGTGTTTCCCACGTGTAGGAGATGAGTAATTATGCTGAGGATGGTTGCCTGGTCTTGCTCCATGCTGCTCTTCTCTGCCGGTGCTGATCTTTTGTAAAAAATGGGTGTTTCAGACCTATTTCTTTCCTGAGACATAAGCACACTGTGGATTGGGTCTCAGGACCCGGAGTGAGTGACTGATGGCTAGTCTAAGGGGAATACCTGCATGGACAGTGTTGGTGCTGCCTCTCCTATACACCTCTCCCACTAGTAAAATCCCAGTAGGCTCCCCGGCCCGGAACATGAGCCTAAGGGTTAAAGGCCCACACTCAAAGTTTTCTTTTTGTTCTGCTTTTGGTGTTGGGAGAGTGGCTGACCCAGGAAAAAAAGAGGCTATTCTTTTCTGAAATACCACCCACGTATCGTGGGATTTACCTTTTCAAAGTGTACAGTCCTGGGGATTTTGTTACAGCCACAGAACTGTGTAAACATCACCACAATCAGTATCAGTTCCTGTGCCCTTTAGCAACTGCTCCTGGCTCTTCCCAAATCCCCGGCCCTGGCACGCACTTGTCCGCTGCCCTCTCTGTTCTTTGCCTGTCCTGACATGCGTAGATGGAATCATCCAGGATGTGGCCTTGTGTGAAGGAAAGAGTTGGGGTTTCAGGGCTCCTCTGTGTTGGAGCAGAGCAGCACTTCATCTCTTTTCACGGCTGAGTGATACTCCACTGCTTGGATATACCACGTGCCAGACATTTGAGTTGTTTTCAGTGGCCATATGAGTAAGACTGTTGTGAGCATTTGTGGGCACGTTTTTGCATAACCCCACATACAGTGTGTTTTGGGCCATTCTGGGATAGGGAGTTGAATTGGTGAGTCAAATGGCAACTCCACATTTAACTTGCTGAGTATCTTCTCTCCTCCCTCTCCTCTTTCCCCTCCTTCTTTCCTTCCTGTGTTATGTTCTTGTTTTGTTGTTTTTTCCCCAGAGCATATACTACCTCTAACTAGTTCCTTGTATTTGCTTCTCTAGTTGGCCCAGTGGCCTTTGTTGAGCATGCATGCCTTTCTCTCTTGGGTGGTCAGCTGACTTCCCAGTTGGCTGTGCTCTGAAGGCTTAATTAAATCTCTTCCACTGATCTAAATACTCATCTTGCTGCTAGTATTGCCACATTGTTTGGATTATTATAGCTTTGTAGTCAGCTTTGAAAATAGACAGTGTGAGTCCTCTACACTTATTTCTTTGTCTTGTCCTCCCAAATTGTTTTGGTCATTGTCAGTTTCTTCTGGTAGGGCTTTTAGGATCAGCTTGTCCGTTTCTTCAAAGAAGACAGCTGGGATTTTGATGGGGATTGCTTGGAGTCTGTAGCTCAATTTGAAGAGAGCTGACAGTACTAACATTTGTTTTGCCATTTCGCTGTGATTCTGAATGCGCATTCGTTATTCGCTCAAGATATGTGACACATATTTAGTGAAGTTATTTCTTAGATGCCTGGGGAGATCAGTGTGTGGCCTTGTTAAGGGCTTGGGAAGGAAGTGACTGCGTGGTGGCCGAGGGCCTGCGCGGCTGTGGACTGTGATGGGGCAGCCCCCACAAACTAGCCAGGGTGGTGGGATCGGCTGCCGATTTCCCTGCTCGGGCTGGCTGCCTGGTGTGCGCGCGCTGCCTCGCCTGCCCCATCCCTGAGTCCGCAAAGGGCGTTTGATTTGCACTGGACGACTGGACGCTTAGAGAGGGATTTTTGAGGGGGCCGGCCCTGCTTTGCCCGAACGGAACCAGCCTAAGCGCGGGGGGCGGGGGGGGGGGCGGCGCCCGCAAGGTCCAGCCGCCCTTCCTGCTCCGGCCTAGGCCTGGGCCGCCTGCCCTCACCCGCTTCCCTCGTTGCTGGGTGGAGTCCGTGGAGCCGGCGTCGGATTGGGTGTTGTGCGCTGTGCTCTGGGCCAATCAGCGGCGAGCTTCCTTCCGTTCTCCCCGAGAGCCCCGGGAACGCTGTTGACGGCTTTCTCCTGTGGGAGCCTGAGCTAAAAGTGGCTGCAGATAGCTCCCCCCTGGTGTCCGCCTGTGCCCCGGGGACGGGAGCAGAGCGTGCTCCGATCCCGTGCTGGGTGCTTCATAGCCTTCCCCTTAGGAAACTGGAGAGGCATTGTGCATTGCATCTAGTGGGGAGCCCGGCCCTCCCAACCTGCTGGGCGGGCCCTGTGGCCTGGGCCCAGTGGCCACCGCACCCTCACCAGCCCTGGTGCAGACCCGGCGGTGCAGGGCCGTGTTGTGCAGGGCCCGGGCTCCTCCAGTGCAGGGCGGCGCCGTGCAGCGCCGGGGCCCAGTGCGCCACGCGTGGTCGGGCCACTCCCCGCGGTAGCCCCTTCACCTTGGGACACTGCAGAATAGTGGAGCTGAGAACTCCTAACATCAGGGACGGGGTATGAAAACCAGCAGTAGTGCCCATTTATAAGGTTCTATAAGTACCTGTAAGTGCACGTGTCTACATATATACACATATCTACATATATACACACATACTGTACAACTTCATAATAGATGTACATTTTATTCACTTGCTTGTGTCTGTGGCATGCTTGGTGCACACCACTTGCATGCACAAGAAGGCAGACTACGTTCTAGATTTTTCGGTCCGCCTGTCCCTGTCTTGTTGCTGGGCGGGACTGAGTGCCGGCTGCCTGCCGATTGGCTGAGCTGTGCCCCCCTCCACAGCCACTTCCAGTCCTCTGAGCTGACCATTGTAGCCTGAGACGAAACCGCTTCTCCCTGTTCCCTAGCCAGGGTCTGCTAGAAAGAAAGCAAGGCCGAGAAGATAGCACATAGCCCCATCACTTAGAGGACGCACTGGGTTTTCAGAAAAAAAATTATTGGTCAAAAATTTGCAGAAAACTATTTTACAAGCTATAGAGAGCTGTGTACAAGTACCAAACACTGGTCTCTGGTTGTTGTTGCTTGTAGACAGTCAGACATTTTCCACTGTAAAACACGCCTGTCTTTCCTGTGAAAATGAGTGTTGTCATGTGACAGCTCCTGGTTCTAGTACTGCAGCTCCCCAAATTGCCATTTATTTTGCAGAAGAGATTTGTGAATGGCAACTTTAATCCAGACGGTCAGCAAAACTTTCTGGTGCTATGGCCGCGGGGACTGGTTGCAGTGACGCATTCTTCTAAGTGAGCAAACTAGATTTCCAGAGCAGGCTGCGGATTGGTTTGCACATGAACTACTAGTCCACTGCCTGCTCACTATCACGGGACTTCCTCTTGCTTTGTCATTGGGCTTGGGGGAGGGGGGGCACAGCTGCAGTGCAGTGCGCTCCCTTGTGGGCGTGGGTGGTACTTGCTCTTTATGCCAAATGCACCCGGGTTGCTACTGACCCCACTTACCATATAAGCAAAACATGACTTGGTCCAGGGGGGTCATTTAATATTAAACATGATTATCTTACCTGTTAGATTATCTGATTCCCATATCAAATAGCAACATTATTTAAGGATAATTAAATAATTAGTACTAAATAATTTGTTTAAGTATCTCAGACTCTCAAGTCTATGCCTAAAAATACTTTAATGGACGTTTGGATTGTGGTGTTAACATTGAGTGCTCACTACTTTCTAAGTGTGTAATGCTAATTAATCAGTACTAAATAGGTCTTACTTGTTTCGTTTTTAAGATCACTAAAACCTGAGATGGAGGCTGGGGATATGGCCTAGTGGCAAGAGCGCTTGCCTCATGTACATGAGGCCCTGGGTTCAATTCCCCAGCACCACATATATAGAAAATGGCCAGAAGTGGCGCTGTGGCTCAAGTGGCAGAGTTCTAGCCTTGAGCAAAAAAGAAGCCAGGGACAGTGCTCAGGCCCAGAGTTCAAGCCCAGGACTGACAAAAACAAAAACAAAAAAACAACCTGAGATGGTAGGTAGCCTAAAATGTTGCTGAGACCTGGAAGAATGGAATTGGAATTCATGACTGTCTAGAGTTCATGTTTGTAGTGGGCCACTAAAAGTTAGAGAAAGCATTTCTGATTCTCCCTGGTGTTGCTGGGGTTGGAGCTCAGGGCCTGGTGCTTGTTAAGGCAGGTGCTGTACCACCTCAACCATGCCCCTAGCTCTAGTTTACTTTTTCAGATAGTCTAGTTTTTTTCCCTGGTGCCAACTCTGGGTCTTGATCCTTTTACGTAGCTAGGTAGACAGACATGTGTCACTAGGCCCAGATTATTTGTTGAGATTTGTTGAGAGTGATTGCAGACATTGCTTTCCGGTACGTACGCCAGGCTCCTTGGCTGCGTGCTGAGGCGGCCCTGGGGCTTAGGGACAAAGGCTACTCATGTCCTTTGCCCATAGTGAAGTTGGGTTACTTGGTTTGGTGTTACTGAATTATAACTGCTTTTAATATATGAGGTACAAGTCTCTTTATTTTGAACTTGATCCTCAGACCTCAGGCTCTCGAGTAGCTGGGATGACAGGCGTGAGCCGCCGGCACCCCGCTCTTCATCTGCTTTCTAAAGCTCCTGTACCTCCGTTAGTTTCTAAATTCCTTATCAAAAACAAAAAGTGTTCCTTTTTTTCCCCTTGGTTTCTTCCTGGTTATTGATCTTCTGGTGTAAACCAGAACATCCCTTATTGCTTTTGAGTAATATAAATCAGGTAAATAGGAAAATGTGCACACACAAAGTATTACTAAGAGTTCTCTGTGTCATTATTTCAAAACGACCATTTGTCTTCTATTTGTATATGATGTCTACTGTTCATTTCTCCTTCAAGATCAGTTTTTCGTAAGCCTAGTGAATTAGGTAACTTATTTCTGTTATTAAGCTCTCTATCTCCTGTTTTAAAGATTCGAAATGGATTGTATAGAAGAACCTCAGAAAAAAATCTTCAAGGCTCGAAAAACAATGCGAGTGAGCGATCGCCATCAGCTGGAAGCAGTGTACAAAGTCAGAGACGAGCTGTTGAAAACGGACGTCAGGCTTCTAAACGGCAACCATGAGAATGGAGACGTGGGCGGGTCTCTGGAAGGCGTAGATTACATTCAGGAGGAGGAGGAGGAGGTGAATGGCATCGATGGGGTTTGTTCTGACCCTGAGGACAGTAAGGCAGAACGGGAGGAGGCCCCTTGTAACCTGACTGTGAAAGTAAAAACGAAGCAGGATGATGCTTCAAATGCTGACCCTTTATCTTCTGATACCCTGGCTTCTGAGTCAGCTCCTGAACTGAGCTCTGAGCCCGCCTCCGGTGAGCCCGCCTTTGGTGAGCTGGCCCCTGGCGATCCAGTCTCTGGCCATCTGGCCTTTGGTGAGCCGGCTTGTAGTGATCGGACCTCCAGTGAGCCAGCCTCCAGTGAACGGACTCGTAGTGAGCTGGCTTCCAGTGATCGGACCTCTAGTGAGCTGGCCTCCAGTGATCAGACCTCTGGTGAGCTGGCCTCCAGTGATCGGGCCGCTGGAGCTGCTGCCCCTGGTACGGTATCGGATGGTATTGATTCCAGTCCTGGGGATGGCGATCCTTCTGTGGGTGCCCCACCAGGCAGCCCCGCCTCTGCGGACCAAGCCGCTGCTGCCCACCTAGCCGCTTCCTGTGACCCTGCTTCTGAGGAGGCTGCCTCTGGCGACCTCTCCTCTGGTGACTCCATTGCTGGTGAACTTGCCTCTGACAAACCAGTTTCGGAGGCCTCTGCCGAGGCCTCTCCTGGTGATCTGCCAGCTGGCGACCTGTCCGCTGGTGATCTGCCCGCTGGTGATCTGCCCGCTGCTGACCCTTCTTCTGTGGATGACCTTCCCGCCGGCGATGCCGGCTGTCCTGGACAAGCCTCTGAAGGCCTGGTCTCCAGTGAGCTGGCTTCGGCTGAGCCAGCCTCTGATGAAGCGGCCGCCGGGGCACTGACTTCCGAGTCAACCGTTGAGCCTGCCTTTAAACCTAGTTCCGGATCCGGTTGTGAGCCAGAGGCTGAAATGGACTACAGGGAGCAAAGCGGCAGTAAAGATGAGGCTTTCGTAAAGACCCACGCGGATGATGGGAAGGCTGACCAAACCCCGAGTAAGGACTCCCTTGATGAAACAGACAACATGGATATGAATGCTGATAGTCCTAAGGAAGTTCTAGAAACCGATGGTACAATGATTTGTCCAGATCTACCTCCTGAACACGAAAAGAAAGCAAATGGAGATGCTGCCGCCGCCGGGGCTGTGGGGGATGAGGCCATTTCCAGCAGCATGGAGGTGGAGCCGGCGGACAAGGCCGAGGAGGACAGCGCCACAGGCCTGCTAGGAGCCGCCAGGGACGAGACTGCTGCGAAGGATGGCAGCGAGGAGAGCTTAGAACACGCAGACTCCATGGAGACGGACGAGATCATTCCTATTTTGGAAAAACTTGCACCTAGCGAAGATGAACTCACTTGCTTCTCCAAGAGTTCTCTCCTACCAATGGAAGAGGCAAATCTGGATTTGGAAGACAAAATGGAAGGCTCTTTTGGCTCACCTTCCAAACAAGAAAGCAACGAGAGTTTGCCAAAGGAAGCCTTCCTGGTCCTCTCTGACGAAGAGGACATTTCATGTGAGAAAGATGAGTCTGAAGAGCTGTCACAAAATGCCGCATGCTCCCCAGGTTAGCCCGTACTTACTGGTTTCTCTTAGTGTCAGTGAGCTGTTTGAGAGAGCTCTGATGGAGTTTTGGGGTTCTTTCTGTTTGACAGTGTTGGTGACTGGAGGGAAGGTAGGGAGGGCGGCAGGGGAGCAGGCTTCTTGAGGGATGCTTAGCTTTTTTCACTTAGTGATCACATACCCAAATAGGAAAGCCTGCTAATGTGTTTATCCTTGCTCCAGGTATAACCTCATAGTTTCAATTAATCTTACCCATCCAGTCTATTTTTAATATACCTTCTTTTGTCTACTACCATTGTTGGAAGCTAGAAACCTTGAAGCCTTCTTACCTGTTCCCTCAGCCCTCTCTGCTCTTCCAGCCTGTCTTCTCCCCTCATCTGACCCCACCCACTCTTTCCTGACATCCCCTGGTGCTTGTAGGTCGACTGCAAAGTCTTACGCAAAAGATAGCTAGACTTTATGATTTGATGAATACTCATCTCTCCTATCTTTCATTTTTCTTTATCTTTCATTTGCCAGTCCTGTGGCACTGACCCTGAGCTTCTTTGTGCTCAAGGCTAGCACTCTACCACTTGAGCCATAGCTCCCTTTCTGTCATTTTCTGAGTAGTTTATTGGAGAAAAGAGTCTCATGGACTTTCCACCCCAGGCTGGCTCTGAACTGAGATCCTCAGACCTCAGCCTTCCTGAGTAGCTACGATTACAGGCATGAGCTGCCAGCATCCAAATCCATCTTTCATTTTTTGTAGAGAAAAAAAGAGAATGAGAAAAATTTGAATTGCTTTTGTGGTTAAACTCAAGCATCATAACTGTGTAAAACCTTATGCCCATCAGATTACATGATAACCTTTCCTTTCCATCTTAGGACATTGTCTTAGTGGTCTAGGAGGCAAAGCTGGTAGCATGAAAGTGTTTTCTTGTTTATTCCAAGTAAGGATAAGGAGGCAGGCCTAGTAGACAAAATGGAAAATCTTCCTTCAGTGTATACTAGCTTTTGATGATAAGTTGTTTTTGGTTCTTGGTGTTTGTTAAGAGGTTTGAACTCTGACCCTCATGCTTGCTACATTGGTGCTCTTCCTGGGACATCCTCAGCTCTTGGTTTTTCTTCTGCATCTTTGTCCAGGTGGCCTGAGCTAGTCTTCTCAGTTATACTTCTCCTCTAGCTGGGATGACAGGTGTGAGCCACCACACCCAGCTTTTCTGTTGAGATAGAATCTCACTAACTTTTGAGTTTCAATCTTTCCAAAGTAGCTAGAATCACAGGCGTCAGCCCCCATGTATGGCCAGTTTTAGTAATGCTTATGTATGTTTGTTTTGTTGTTTAGTGTGAGAAAATATTTGTAGAGCTTTAATACATCAACAGTGAGCCTGGTTCCTGCCTAGTTTCACCTTAAAGTCATTTTTAATATGATTGAAATGAGAAGCCTGATGTCTAGAGAGCAAATGTCCTGTCAAAATGGTGCCCTACACCCTGTGGCTATGTACTTAATATTCATTGCAGAATGTGAGCGGACGTGCGCAGCTTTATTGATAACACCCAGGAAAGTTGGCCAGTTGTGGTGATGTCCGGGAGAAAAAAAAATCCCAAGTGCAGACACGTTAGTTAGTCGTTGTGGATCTCTTTTTCCTCACCAATGACTAAGCTAGTTGAAGACATATTGATTGATAATGAAGACTGGTGTCTTTGGAATTTCTTATGCTGTAATATAATTCTAGAGCTCTTTTTTAAATAATATTTTTGGTAATATTCAATCATACTTTGTGGGCCTATTACAAAAATCACCCAGCTTTTCCTAAACTATTCCCATTCCCATGTGTGTCTGCCTACGATGTAGGTTATATTGAGGTAAGCTCTAGCAAGCACCAGGCCTATTTGTTGACCCTCTTATCCAAGTACTTTACTTTCAAGTAATGTTTTTATTACACTTAGGATAGCCTTTCCATTCCTTGTTTATAAATTACTCTGTGACCTGTTAAAATAATATGATTCTACCCCTTTGGTTAAGAACGGTAGTTGAGTTTATCAGTTTCTAAGTTAAAAAAGCAAGAAAACCTGCCACTGTCACTGTTCTAGTGTTAATAATCTCATGTAAAGGAATCTAAACACATACAAGAGTTTTCACATTTTATTATTGATCGAAAATGACTGAGAAAACTGCCTTGCTTTACAGTCCGTATTAGGAATTGTTTTTTCCACATTGAGTTTATTATGAATTATAGAATGGTTGAATGTGCACTTGATTATTCATTCCTGTCAGGTCATGCACTCGTTTTCTTCCCAGAATTTTACATTTGTGGCTCTGACTTTGTAAGAGTATAGTTTGGTGCCTGAATGGTTACTGAAAGGGTAAATCCATGAGTTACTATCTGTTCCCTTCCTCCCTGGGTCTTCTGCTTAATGTTTGTTTATTCCTAGTCCGGGAACATGGGAACTCTTCCTTCTTCTTACTGTGAATTCCAATGGAAAAAGATTTCCTTTTCTGCTTTTGTTGCAGCAAAAGTAGAAACAAATGAGAAGGCCAGCAAACCTGAGGAAGAAGAGCCCGTAGTAGAGGAAGAAGAGGAGAGGCCTTCTGAGAAAAGTATGCATGTACTAGTTTGAAAAATAGTCATTATTGTTTCTGGCTGTAAAGACCATGGAATTAGACCCTTTTCTGCCCATGAATAACTGCAAAATCTTCTCCCTGCTACCCCTCCTCCGCAGTTGAGTCCAGAGTCACACACATGCTAAGCAAGTGCTCTACCACTTGAGTCTCTGCCCTAAACCTCAGGTGTACTTTGGTAAAATCATTAATTTTATTAATGGTGTATACCCAAAATCCATTAGGATATGTTAAGAGTAACTATTAGAGTACTGTCGCTTTCTTAAGTCTAGGGAGTAAGCATTTGTCCTATATTTGCTGAAGTGGAAGAATTAAATAATCCAAGCTATGGACACATGACAAATCTTTGATGTTGGGATGCCTTCTGTATTTTTTTCAGAGGACTAAAGTGCACTGTGTGGTTTAATAAGGAGAAAGAATACTAGATGATCTCTACTTTCATAGCTGATAGAGAATTCTCCACCTTTGAGATTTTCAAAAAAGGTGGTTCTGTGTTTATAGCATACATTGTTTAGCCCTTAGAAAGTTGTTGCTTAGCATACTGAACATATCATCTGATGTTTAAAGCTAAAAAGTATTTATATACATAAAATACAATTCATAAGAGAGTGGAATATAAGCATCAAGGCCTGTAAGGAAAACATCTGACTAATCACTGTGGCTTTTGTCCTCAGATGAATGTTCCAGAAGAAAACGTTCTAAATCAGAGGACATAGACAATGTACAGTCCAAACGTCGACGGTACTTAGAGGATGAATATGAGGCAGAGCTTCAAGTAAAGATAACCGCCAAAGGAGACATTAACCAGAAGCTTCAAAAGGTGTTGTAAATGATAGTTAAAAGACACAGGGCCAGCGATTCCTCTCCACCATGCGAGATGGGAGGGGGTGCACCCTCCGCCCTGTGGGAGTGTGCCTAGAGTCACAGCCCAACACCTGAGCGCGAGGCCTAAGTGGTAGAGTGTGTGCCTGGCAAGCACAAAGCCCTGAGTTCAAGTCCTAATACCAACAGAACAACAACAGAAAAGAAGGATTATCTTTATTCTTCTATACTTCTGGTATGATAGTGCTCTGTGTTTAACTGACATCCAGTTTATCATAGAAAGCGAGAACATGAAATGGTTGAGGGTACAAAGTTTTAGTATTAGTTAAATAGATTCTGTATATAGTATTTTGGTGTTAGGATAAGCTGATTTCATAGTTTTACATCTATGCATTCTAAAGTCTTATTTTTGGACTTTACTGTTAGTATTATCAGTTACAGGGCCAGGCTAGGGAAAGGAAATAGGAAAGGATTATGAAAACCTCCCCCATGTATTTGTTAGGTGAGACATAGAAATAACAAAAATATTCAGTATTTTATATATTTTTCAGAATGTGTTCACTGGCCTTTATAGCAAATACCTTTTGTAGATAGGTATGTGAAACTCAGGCAGTATTAGTTTTTCAAGCATTATATATTCAATTGTGATGTTATAAAGTACGATTCTTCCACTAAGAGAAAAAGCCAAATACCTCCATTTTCTGGAAAAAGAAATGGAGAGACAATAAAAGCATTTTTTTCTTCCCTGTCTCGTCTGTCTTCTGTATCTGTAGATAATACTTAGTCTCTTAGCTGTTAGGATTATGAAGAGGTGAAGTGTGTAAAGAATTGTGTAAACTTGTACTGTACTGAGAGCTTGCTCGCCTAGTCTGGTAGACGGAGCTCTTGTATTGTCTGTCATAATAAAGTAATGGGAATTGTAAGTAGGTGGTTAGAATGTTATTTGGAGCGTGAAAACATTCTTAGTGTATCTCAAAAAAAAAACATAACCAATATATAACAACAGAATTTTAAAAAATGGGTTTAATTTCCTCTAAGCGATTGGAACAGGAAATATGCAAAGAAAGGACTCAGACTTCAAAATTTTGCTCTGAAAACGTTGGTTTTTAGTATACACCGCCATTTTGAGGTGGATACTATGCATGTGGAAGTCAGGATTTTCAGCAGATGGGATTGATTTCAATCAGCTAGGCATGTTATTTATTCATTAGAGTTAATCCATTATCGTCATTTTATAATTAGTTCTTGCTGTTGTTTTTGCTGAACGGCCTCGGCACAGCTAGAACATGGAATGAAAGGAATCTATTTCTTTAGGTTGTGCAGTGGTTACTGGAAGAGAAGTTGTGTGCCCTGCAGTGTGCAGTGTTTGACAAGACTCTGGCAGAGCTGAAAACCCGTGTGGAGAAGATCGAGTGTAACAAAAGGCATAAGACGGTCCTTACTGAACTGCAGGTTTGTGAGCACCCAACTCAGTATTTTGCCACTAACCCATGAACATGGGAAGTCCTTCTTCCAGTGTGGTTTATTCCTCAGTGCTTTATGCTTTTCATTGTAATGGTCTTTGGATTATTTGGTTAAGTTAATACTTAGATATTTTCTTATTTGTTTTTTGAGGTTATTATGAGTGGGATTGTTATCCTAACTTCAGTGAGTTCATTACTAGTGTATTTAGAAAAGCTACCTACTTTTTATGCTGATTGGCTCTCTTGCCACTACCAGGAAGGAAGTTACGTTATCTGCAAACAGGGATAATTTGACACTTTTTCTTTTCCTGTCTTTTCTTTCTTTCTCTGGCCTTATAACTCTGGCTAAGAATTCAAGTGCTATTGATGAAGGGTAGAAGGAAAGGATGTACTTATTTCATTCCCGATTTTAGAAGAAATGCTTTCAGATTTTCCACATTTTGTTTAAAGAGCCTTTATTATGCTGAGGTGTGTTCCTTCTGTTTTGACTTTCTAAAAGAATTTAAATTTTCTTAAAAGCCCTTTCAGCATTTGTTGAGATGATCATAGAATCCCCTTGTTTCCATTTATTTGCTGTATTACATTTATTCATTTGCCTACTTAGAACCATCCTTGAATTTCTAGAGCGAAACTAACTTGATTGTTTTATGTATAGTGGTTTTCAGGTGTTGTTGAAATTAGAATATGTTAAGAATTATTAAGAATTTTGGGGTCATGTTTATAACAGAAATTGGTCTGTAGTTTTCTTCTGCCCTTATCTGGTTTTGGTATCAGAGTAATGTTAGCTTTTATAGAGTGAATTTAGTAATGTTCCTTCCCTTGTGATTTTATGGAGCATGAGTAGCAGTTCTTCATTAAAGGCCTGATAGAATCCACCAGTCAGTCCATCCGGCTTGGCCTCTTCTTTGTTAGGAGGTAGGATTACCGTTTCACTTTCTTCACTTAGACATGCTTATGGAGTTTTTATCCTGGTTTCATTTTGATATGTCATTTGTGTCTTGAAATAGGCTCTTTCCTTGTAGATTTTCCAATTTATCGAAATATATGTATTGAAAATACGTCCTAATGATTCTCTGGATGACACTGGAATCTGTTGAAACATGTCCTTGATTATTTCTAATTTTATTAATTTAGGTCTCCTCTTTCTGTTGTTGGCTAAGGGTTTTTCAATCTTATTTATCTTCTCAAAGAACCAAATCTTTGTTTCCTTGAGTCCTTTATTCTATCTTTGCTATGCCCCAACCTTCTGGTTAGTTTGTGTTTTTGTTTTTATTTCATTCTACAAATTCTTTAATTTTCCCAATTTCTTCAGTAGGTTGTTGATCATTCAGAAGCATGTTGTTCAATCTCTTTGTGTTTTGTAGGGTTTTTTCTTGCTGTTGGTTTTTTTTTTTTTTATTCCTTTATCTGTTCAGGATACAAGAAATGGTTTGCTTTTTGTATCTGTTGAAATTTACAGTGTGGCGTAAAATGTGATCTATTTTGGAGAAAGTTCCATGGGCTGCTGTTTATCCTGCTGTGTTGAAGGGGCTGCTGTGTGCATGTCCGTCAGGTCATTGCATTGGCTATGCAATTTCATCTGCAGTGTTGGTTTCTGTGGCTGGTGTTTGGATGGTGTTGAGTGAATAGTACTAAAGGCCACTAGTGTTTTATTGGAGAGTCAATACCATTTGCGTTTTGATTATTATTGAGACATAGTTGCTGATTCCTGTATTTTAACTATTTTTTTCTTGTCTATTTAATTTCTATTTGTTCTTTTCCTTTCTCCTTTATTTTCTTAGGAGGAGATTGCTGATATACTGAGTTGATTTTTCTTTCTCTTCAAATTCTCACCCTCATCTGTTTCCTCTTGTGAAGTTTACTGGGCTTTAGTGTTGCCGACTGCCTCACCAGTGTGTAGGATTCCTGGCCTAAATGGTCGTGAGTTGTTGTAGTTTGGCCTTATCTGGGAAGGTCTGTTTCTCTACTGATCTTAAAGGGTAACTTAGTTGGGTATAGTAATCTTCTGTAGTAATTCCCAAATTTGGCATTGTGTTGTACCCAGCAGTAACTGGAATCAAATGCTGTACTGCAGAAGCCTAACTCAACTTCTGCTGCAGATGTAAGACCTTTAACCAATCAGAAACGTTCACTGGATCAGTTGAATGAAGCACATTTACTTTCTCCTTGCTTTTGGGGCACTAGTTGTCATTTGGGGAGGCTGACTTTCATAATACTTGATGACAATGAGCTTATGGAGCTGGGGTTTTGGTAGTTGGTTATGCCATGTGTCCATGTGTTCTTGATCTGATCTGGTAAGTTCATAGATGGTAATTTTTTTAAGTGAAGAAAATGTAATTTTATTTTGCTTAAGAATAGTACAAATATTATCCTGTCCACTATTATGTTACTGTTGACTTCTAATGTTATTACTGTAATTAATAAGTAGTTGTAATTCCCTAAGTCAGGTTATGCGTGCAGTGCATCTTGGTCAGTGTCACCCCTTCTGTCACTCCCCTGGGCTTCCCCCTTTTATTTGTGTCAGAGGTAACCTGTCACTGCCTCCTGGGTGGTGCTGGGCAGACACTTGTTTACTTGCACATACAGGTAGTGGGAGCGCTTGCCCTCAGAGTGGTGTGACCGCCGCTTTATAAGTGGAGCCCTGAGTGTCAGGCTCAGCTGCGAGGCGTGTGCTCTTTGCTCTTCATTACGTTCTGAGTGTTCTGTGGCCTGGGGATTCATGGCGAGTATGCGTGGCCTTGTCACTGCTAGATTGCCACTTGATTTCCTTTCCATTTTTCTGCTGTTGCAGGCCAAGGTAGCCAGGTTAACCAAACGTTTCGGAGCAGCCAAAGAAGATCTTAAGAAAAGACAAGAGGTAAGAATTTCTATTAATGCATCGTTTTTAGGGAACACTGAGCGGTGAGGAAAGTTTTCCTTGATTACAAGTATGACTTGCGTTGCTAGTACACACTGCTGTTTCTGGAGCTGTGGCTCTTCTTCCAGGATAATAGCTGTTTGAATCCATTTTGTCCATCCTTAAGAGTGTGTGTTGGTGATTTGTCCCACCTTCTTGGAATTGGTATGGTAGGACAGTGTCCTAGTGCCATAGGTTGTCACTCCCTAGGATCGTCTCAGCCTTCTCCTCCTTAGGAAGCTGCTGTGACTGCCACAGGCAGCCAGAGGGCAGACCATCGTGCTTACGGCCTTCAACATCTTCCCTAGTTCTTAGTACAAGTTAAATGCAAACATCGCAGGCTAGTATTTGTCCTCTACAGTCTGCCTTCTGCTCTATTAGTTACTATTCCACTGTTGCTTTATTCTTTGTATTTTTCATCTAGCAGCTGTATATTATGTTAGAGATGAGTTGAATTTCTTCCCTCTTGAACTTTTTCATTTGAGCAAATTACAATCGCTTTGTCTTAATAGCTCTATTATCTAGACTATCATAATTGCCAGTAATTAAATTAATTCTTGTGTAAATTATACAAGTAGTTTCATTGAGATTTACTCCTAGATTTCTGTTTTCAATTTAGTTGGAAGTAATTATAGATTCCCAGGAAGTCTTGTGCATCACACCTGTGAAACTTACTATAACTTAGTAGTGTCAGACCAAGCATCAGTACAGTGGAAAGACGTCAGCAGTGTGGCTGGCTTTCCCATTCATTCATTCTTTTGGTGTGTGTGTGTGTGTGTGTGTGTGTGTCCCATGTAGTTTGATCTGCGTAATTTTGGTGTTTCCCTATGCCAGAGCCCACCAAACCCGCCCGTATCCCCAGGAAAGCCCGGGAATGACATCAACAGCAATAACAACATGGTGTACAGGTGAGGCCGCCGCTTCTCAGTGGACGGGGAGGAAAAAGGATCCGCTTTGTTCCTGTGTGTGTGTGCTGGGATCCCACTAAGGCCTTGATCGTGCCAGGCCAATGCCCTACCTACCCTTACCGCTCTGCCCTTCACCTACAGTCCTTATGCACACATCATTCACGGTCCCTTAAGGAATGAGAAGAAGAGCTCTGCTCAGCCTTTGGGTCAAGTACTGCTGATTGTAGAAGATGCAGCCATAGACCCCATCGTTCATAAGTCCATGCACCAGCCCTGTCTCAGTATGGTTGCTTTTGTGGAGCAGGGTGGCAGAGCCCAAATCCCCCCCCCCCCCCGGCCCCCTTCCCACAGGCCTCTGCTTTCTCTCCTTGCATTGGGCGGTTTCCGCTAGTGTGGCCTGCCTCTAACCTTCGTCTGTATGTCCGTTTCATAGAACTGCAGGCACAGTGAGACAGATGCTGGAGTCCAAAAGAAATGTGAGCGAGAACACACCGCCATCCTTTCCGACTCCTGTGAATACAGGTAAGATTTTCTTTTTTTTTAACATCAGAAGCCTTTAAGAGCTTTGGTTCTCTTTTCTTACATTCTTTTCAGGTTGGAAATAGGCTAGAAAATAGAGACATAGGTCCAAGTACTAATAAATATTACTAAGAGTTTAGCATCATAGTTAAGTAAATTCCTGTGAAGCAGTCCTCAGATTCTCACCAGCTTATCAGTAAGATTATTAAAAAACCCAGGGAAGCTTTACGCACATTATACCAACTGGTACTTAATAGCAATTGAAGTGACACCAGATTTTTTAAAAATTACTCATTTACCAATAATAATCCATACTATGTAACACAAATAAATGAAAAAAAAAGTTGTATTTTCCAAAATACTGGTTGAGTGTTAGTTTGCATTTCACCTTCCCAGACACTGGGAGGGAGCTGCTTGGGGCGTGGAGATGGAAGAGAGTGAGCCCCTTGACTTGACATAACCTTATATGCTTGGCTGACAGGAACTAGTAGGTTCTTCAAGATTAGCACAAACTGGCCTCTGCTGTTTTCTAAGTCATTGTCTCAGGAAGGAAGGCCTAGTTGGGGGTGGCGGCACACACCTGTAATCCTAGCTCCTGGGGAGGATGCCCAGGTGAGAGGATCTAGAGTTTGTCAATGCGACAGACTCTCCTTTGTTGGTACAAGTCCTCCGATGCCATGCTGACACCAAGTAGAAAGTTAGAGAAGTGATTCATGACTCTCCTTGATGATACACTGTTCTCGTCTTTCTCTTTCATTCTTTGGAATTGTATCTTTTATTAGGCTTTAGCTTGTAAATTAAACTTAATCATAAGTATATGTACAGTCATGTGTGCCTATGACTCTAGATGAGACGGCTGTCCCTTCACAGTCAGTATACGGCGCAGGGTCGGGGTCCTGGGATTCCAGCTGGGGGGCCTTGCGCTTGCCAGACCACACCCCCAGCCCTTTTTTGGTGTAGTTTTCCCTGGGCAACAATTGCCCTTCAGTCCTCGTACCTCCAGCATCTGAGGTGGCTGGGTGGCGGGAATGACAGGCCGGGTGACTGTGCTTGGGGAGCGCCTGGGTCAGCAGGTGTCGTTTGTCTCTAGTGCCCTCGGCCAGCCTCGTGCCCCCGGCGGCGGCGGTGGTCAGCAGCCAGCCGAAGCTGCCGGCGCCCGTGACCTCAGGCTCCCTCACCGCCGCGCCGCTCGTCCCCGCGCCCAGCGCGGCCACCGTGGTGGCCACTTCTCAGGTGCCCACCGGCAACCCCCAGCCCACCATCTCGCTGCAGTCGTTGCCGGTGATCCTGCACGTGCCCGTGGCCGTGCCCTCGCAGCCTCAGCTCCTCCAGAGCCATCCCGGGACGCTCGTCACCAACCCGCCGGCGGGCAACGTGGAGTTCATTTCTGTGCAGAGCCCGCCCGCCGTGAGCGGCCTCACCAAAAACCCCGTGTCCCTGCCGCCCTTGCCAAACCCCGCCAAGCCCGGCGGCGTGGCCTCGGTGCCCAGCCCCAGCCTCCCAAGGAACACCACGCTGGCCGTGCAGGCCGTCCCCACGGCCCACTCCATCGTCCAGGCCACCCGGACTTCCCTGCCCACCGTGGGCCCCGCGGGCCTCTACAGCCCGTCCAACGCCCGCGGGCCCATCCAGATGAAGATCCCCATCTCCGCCTTCAGCACTTCCTCGCCCGCCGAGCACGGCGGCCCACCCGTGCCCGTGCCCGCGCCCGCGCCCGTGCCCGCACCCGCGCCCGTGCCCAGGCCCGGTGAGTGCCGGAACGCACGGCTGATGTGATTGCATCCACGGGGAGGGGGGCTTCTTGGTTGACACGCGGTATTTGTCTGACTTCGGGGTACGTTGTGCTCAGTTGATCCATGTGCCCAATGTCTAGTTAGTAGGTCAGTGGAGTGCACCTGTATTTCTTCAGGTGCCAGCCATGTTTCTGTAGCTGGGATTCCAGGCATGAGCCACCATTTGCCTCTGGGAACATCTTAAATGACTTGTCCTCCCAGGTATTCCTTAGCATACTGAGTTTCAATGATATGACCCAATTTTGTGGACTTGCCACAGTGACTCAAAACCATTTACATGGAAATACCAGCAGGAAAACAGCTGGAGAGACTAATAGGAATTGTTGCATATCAAGCCACCTGACTGACCTTGTACCTAGGTAGGCATTTGATAAAATTGTTCTTTTTTTAATTCCCAGAAAACCAGACAAACAAACCAGTAGATGCTTCTGTTAATAAGAAAGCAGCTGATAGCACGTCACAGGTAAGATTTCCTTCTCTCTCAAGGTAAACCCCACCATCACAGCGCTCTACCACTTGAGCCACGGCGCCACTTCCGGCCTTTTCCGTGTATGTGGTACTGAGGAATTGAACCCAGTGCTAGGCAAGCCCAGCCCCAGGTTACTTCCTTGATTGCAGTTTTGCAC
The DNA here is from genome assembly GCF_023159225.1 of Perognathus longimembris pacificus. NCBI lineage: Eukaryota > Metazoa > Chordata > Mammalia > Rodentia > Heteromyidae > Perognathus > Perognathus longimembris. The sequence goes on from NC_063187.1 coordinate 4,453,034, forward strand.
AGCAAGCAGCAGCAGGCAAGTGTGGAACTGGGGAAAGATGACATGACTGGAATCAGGGTCCAGCGTCATCTGTGCCACCCCTCTTAGCCTAGGAAAGCCTGATTCTTGGGGTCCAAGCGGTTTTGGGGGGGGGGTCACATTTTTCTGTGTAATTGCTCATTGCATTGGAAACCTCAGACCTGAACAGTGACACTCAGGTACACACCTCATTCTTTGGTGGTCTGCTTGAGCCCGGGTCTCCGTGTGGCCCAGCCTGGCCTGTGCTGATTTCGGAGCGCACACTGGCCCTAAACTCCTGGTCTTGCGCTTCCTGAGGCCCTAGGTTAAGATGCGAGGCACACCCCGCCTCCTGCAATCTTCTTCTGAGCCTGCCTCGCTGGTTTTTATTCTAATAGCCATCTTGTACAGATGTTACTTCTCTTTTTGTGTCTACTTTTGTATTTGAGGTTTTTCTGGCGCACTCATTAATAGGGGGCTTTATGCTTTGAACATATTTTGAATAGCCACTTTGAATGGCGGCACCGTTCAGTCCCCCCCCCAGCCCCCCCTCCCCCCATTCAGTCCCCACCAGGCCTTGTGCTGCTGTTCCTCCCAAGCTCACTGAGGTCTTGGGAGGTCTCAGGTGGTCTCAGAAGTTGGCCACACTGGAATACTCTAGCTTCTCCATACCCGAATATTTTGTGTTCTTTGGGGACCATTAGGAAGTTTTTAATTTTGAAATTAACTAATTTACGGTACATGTTTGTTTAAAAAAAAAAATCAGAATAGCAATTTTAGCTTGAGATTAGGCCTATATCTTTTGAAACAAGAATTTTTTTTTTTTAGCATCACAAAATCTTGAGTTTAACAGGTGAAAAACCTCTCACTATTTGAAGTTGATCTCAGTCCAGTGTAGTAAAGGAAATTGTGATTGCGATTTATTGAGCAGTTGCCATGTGTCATAGATGCGACTAAGTAGTACGTGTGTGTATCTGTGTATGTATGTCTTGATTGATCATGACAATAGCGTCAATGTCCATACTTGAGAAATTGACAAACGATCTTTGAACAGTAACTTGTTGGAGCTGTAAGAGCCAGGCTTTCTGGCTCCAGAGTCGGGCTCTAAAGATGTTTGCCATCTACCTGTGTGTTTAAAGTAGTCTTTGGGGGGGGGGGGGGGCTGTGCTACTTATCCTTGTAAGCATCCCTTCAGTGGACTGAGACACGAGCTATTCTCTAGGTGTGCTTTTTAAAAATTGTCTTGTTCTTTTGGTCATATTCATAATTAGTTTTTAGAATAAACTTGGTCAGCATTTGAGGTGTCAGAAGGCGGATAATGATTGCATTAGTCACCTAAGATACCTAATTATTTTAATAACTACACATGGGGACAGCTTAATTCACAAAGCTGCTGGAGTCCCTTTTGCAAATCATGTGTTACGCAGCAGTGCTTTCCCTCACAAGCATCCTGGGATGTTATCTGACAGTTGGCATTTCTTCAGGGAAAGCCATGTGGCGGTTCAGAGGGGGCCGGCCACATGCACCTCTTCCTTCCAGTTACTGCCTCCCCTCCCAGTAGGCTGGCACGTGCCCCTGCCCTCCTGCCCCTGCCCTGGTCCCTGCCCTGTTGTGCACATGTGGCTTTGTGTTTCAGAGTGGGAAAGCCCCTGGCAGTGACTCAGGCGGAGTCATCGATCTCACGATGGATGATGAGGAGAACGCGGCTTCCCAAGGTACTTGTGCTGGTGGCACTCTGTGCCGTCTGTCCTCACGTGGAGTGGAGCCCTGCCACATGGGTGGGTGAACTGGTGTCCCTGCAGGAAGCTCCTCAGCAGACACGAGCTTGGGGCCTGGGAATAGAGATGAGACTGTTTGTTTTTTGCCAGTCCTGGGACTTGAACTCAGGGCCTGAGCACTGTCCCTGGCTTCTTGTTTTGCTCAAGGCTAGCACTTTACCACTCGAGCCACAGCGCCACTTGCAAGATGAGACTGTTTATGTACATTTCATTTTAAAGACTAGACACATTTATGTGATCAAATGAAAGAACTAAATAATTTTGCGTAGTTGAAATTAAAAATCATAGAAAGCCAGAAGCTGGTGGCTTATGCGTGTCATCCCACCTACTCAGGAGGCTGAAATCTAAGGATTGAGGTTCAAAGCCAGCCCAGGCAGGAAAGTCCATGAGACTCTTACCTCCAGTGAACCCCCCAAAAAACTCAGAAGTGGAGCTGTGGCTCAAAGTGATAGAGCACTAGCCTTAGGTAAAAAGAGCTCAGGGACAGCCCCTAGGCCCCGACCCCAAGGTCAACAACAAAAAAATCTCATGGGTTTATAGTGCTTGTTTGGGAGAATCCCTTGATATATAGGTAGTTGTTGGGCTCAATCTCCACGTCCCCCCCTTTTTCCTCGGGAAGACGCCAAACCCCAAATTGTGAGGGGCAGTCGGCTCTGCTTCTCCTGCCCGCAGGAGAGGCAGAGCGTGTCCCTATCGGGCTAAGCTGAGCTGAGGTAGGATGCCGAGACGGTCCCAATCCCGCTCACGTTTAAGAGCAGACGCCACACCCACACGAAGATCTCGGGTAGCTGGTATTTAAGGGAGGGGTTTATATAACAGTAATGGCGGGCAGGAAGAGGAGGGACTAACTGGGTATTAGCGATTGGCTAGTGAACTGTCCATCACAGTGATGTCACGGAACTTCCTCTATGGGCGGAGACCACAGCCACCAAGGACCGGGTCTCCGGGGTCTCCGGTGCCATTACACACGTGGCCGAGACGGAAGATGGGGCTGGTTTGCTTCTCTTCCGGCAGAACCCGGAAGACGGGAGTGGCTCCCTTCCACACTGCCCCAGGGCGGGAGGGAAGGCAGCGTCTCAGGACCGCCCTCTCTCCCTCAAAGCCAAGCTGAATCCCCAACAGGTAGTTACCTACACGTACACACACTGATATATGCCCTCGTTCAGCCAGCAGTGGAGTGAACTATACGACATAGGGTATACTGAACCCACAAGTAAGATTCTGTCATTAAAACCTGTAGACCCTGAGTTTATGTAAGTGTGGATTAGCATTATTCTTGAGGCCATGGTGAGTAGTTGATTAAGTGGCTGTTGTCTTTGTTTTCGCATCAGTGCAAATACATTAATCGGCGGGGAATTGTTGTCTTTGGAGGATGAATGTGACCTGTCAACGCAATGTTTTCAGTGTTTCCATCATGATTCATAACTCCTTCCTTGTCCTTGCCAGACCACAAGAAACTGCACCACACTCCCGTCCCAGCCCTGGCCTCCCCTCAGCCCCTGCCTCGACCCCTGCAGCCCATCCAGCCCGCGCCGCCGCCGCCGCCACTGCCTCAGCCGGCTGGGGTGCCCACCAGCGGCCCGTCCCAAACCACCATCCACCTGCTGCCTCCAGGTACCTGGCCTGGCGGGGTCGGTGGGCGGGGCTTCGGTCAGTGGGCGGGGCCTGCGAGCCTCACCAACCAAATGCACATGTTTACTGTTTTTGCATCCTAACTTGAGCTGGTTGTAAGTAGTGGGCTTGATTACAGGGAGGTAAAGGCGAATGTTTTACCCCTTCCATTGCAACATACTACTCGCGAGGCATTTCCAGGCATCACTGTCATGCAGGCTGTGTGGGAGCTTGCAAAAAGGGGGGGGGGGGCTGCCAGAGTGGAGGAGGGGCAGATCTTGTAAAGTTAAAGAAACGCGAGTCACCAGAGCTGTCCGGCGTGTGAGTTGTAGGAACGTGCAGATGCTCCTTTAGATTCATATTGCAAATCCCACCCCACCAGGAGTAGTATGGAGCTAGAAGGGCGGCTCCTACCTGTAATCCCGTCTACTCAGAAGGCGGGGGTCTAAGACCACAGTTTAAAACCAGCCCAGGAAGGAAAGTCCATGAGACTCATCTCCATTTAGCTATCCAAAAAAGCTGCAAGTGGAGCTGTGGCTCAAGTGGTAGAGCACCAGCCTGAGCAGCAAATCCTAAGGTGCAGCACCCAGGCCTGAGTTCAAGCCCCAGTAATGGCCCAACAAAACCAAAGAATAGTCTAACTTCGACGAATGGCTGGTTGCTCATTCTCTCTCTGGGAACCAGATTCTTGAATTAGTTTCTTAGTAGCGTACTGTCCTGTGCGCCCGTAGAGTCAGAAGGGGTGTGTTGGTTGTGGTGTGGCCCCCTTTCTCTGAAGTGTGGATTTCATGTTCATCTTCAGTGGCGTGTCACTCTTGCCGATTACAAAGGAGACCGGTAGCTAGCTCTCTTCTTGTGATGTTAGCTATGATGCGAAGATGATTCATTACCCTTGAATACCGCTCGCCTAACATACCGTTGCTTCATATCTCTCTTTGGCTTCCATTAGCTCCAACCACCGTGAATGTAACGCATCGTCCAGTAACTCAGGTGACCACGAGACTCCCCGTCCCCCGGGCGCCTGGCAACCATCAGGTGGTCTACACGGCCCTGCCCGCACCACCTGCGCAGGCGCCCCTGCGGGGAGCCGCCGTACCCGCGCCCGCCGTTCGCCAGCTCAATCCCCCAAACAGTAAGCGACTCTCCTCCGTACGCCTGTGCTTGCTTGCCGTCGGGTGGCTCGTGTGGATAGTGCATTTTGCAGCACCTGTTCCATGTGAGAGCTGTTACTGCAAGCTCAAGAGACTGCAGCCCGCAGAGCTCCGTCATCATAGTTGATGAAGTATATCACATCTCGAAAATGGGGACGAGACTCTAAACGTCCTCACCACAAACTACTTCTCCCTATGTGAAATGTCTGTGAATTGGCACGATGTAGTCATTCCACAAAGTGCACTTGTTTTAAAACGTGAGTACATAAAAAATGTACACAGTTTTGTCCATGAAAACTATTTTTTGTCCCTGAACAGTAAAAACAACTGTGTTACTGAAAGTGAGCCAGAGAAAACTGGACATGGTTGCTGCAAGGTTGCACTATGTGTGTTGTCTTTAACTTTTTATTTGCGGGTTATACGAAGACCGAATGCTGTTCGGTGCCAATGTGTGTATCACTGGCCAATAGAGTAGGAATGATTGATCAGGTAACTGGTGCGAATCACAGGACAGATCACCTCTGGAAATGGGGACTCCAAGCTGAGGAAGGGGCAAAAGAAGTACAAGAAGGAAATGTCACAGGAGCCTGTGTGTTAGCATATGCATGAACTGTATTTAGCATGTATTAATCTACTATATATATGCACTTTGGTGTATATACACATGCATTCATATAGATTAGCAGTAGACAGTATTATATGAAAGCAAGCTTGTATAAAAAGTCTTTTTCCAGTTTAAAACAAACTAAAATGAACTCACTATGAGCTCTACCAGGTTAAGAATAGAACTTTCGGGGGCTGGGGATATAGCCTAGTGGCAAGAGTGCCTGCCTCGGATACACGAGGCCCTAGGTTCGATTCCCCAGCACCACATATACAGAAAACGGCCAGAAGCGGCGCTGTGGCTCAAGTGGCAGAGTGCTAGCCTTGAGCAGGAAGAAGCCAGGGACAGTGCTCAGGCCCTGAGTCCAAGGCCCAGGACTGGCCAAAAAAAAAAGAATAGACCTTTCCCAGCTCCTCATGCTGGCTCTTTCTTCTCTCTTTCTCCCTGTCCTTCTCCCTTTCCCCCCTCTTGGCTTTCCTAGGGTTCCCTGTGCTTTTCTTCATGCTCTTCTTTTTCTTCACTGTAGCTATCACTAATGCATGTAGACTTGGCACATTCAATATGGAGGCAACGTGGGGTTGAGTGAAGGAACTGTAGACTGCCACTAGCACAAGGTGGCTTTCAGGAGGGGCTCAGCCAGGTAGAGCCGTGGCTCCCAGTCTGCTTGGACTTGCCCAGGTGTGTAAGAGCCTGCTCTGGGCAGAGCAGCTGACACGTTGATAAACGAGCTCTGGGAATCGAGCCCCACCCTGGGCCGCTGGCTGACGGCCTGGCCCCACGGGTGTTCGGTGGCACCGGTGTTTGGGGAGGAAACATGAAGGGACAGATAGCTCTGGATTTTCTGCTGCTTGCCCTGGAGGACGTCACGGTTTTCTGTGGCATGGACTGTCTGTGCTCTGTGATTAGGATGTGGAGAAACGCCACCGTGTCTTACGCGGCCTGTTGTGGTTGAGAGTGGGAGACTCCAGGGTGGCTAGAAAGACCACTTGAGTTTGCCTGTGTGGCGGTGGTTCTTCGCAGGCCTCTGGCGGGCGTCCAGGGATGTCCTTCTATGCTGAGGTCCTGTTCTCAGGTGTCACATCTTCCCCTTTCTTCCCGTCTTCTCTCGCGATCTCTGGAGATGGCGGCACACACCAGTGATGCACTATGTCAAGCTCCTTTATCTCTCCTCACCCTGAACCATAGGTTGATTGTGGACTTCCAGACTGGAGTTGGTTTTCTTTTAGTAGTTGAAAGCCATTGCTTTCCTGGCGTTGAGTGTTTCCCCGTGGAATTGTGATGTCGTCTCTTCGTTTTCTTTCCCAGGTGTTACAGTTCGAGTGCCTCAAACCACCACCTATGTCGTGAACAATGGACTCACGCTGGGCTCGGCGGCGGGGCCTCAGCTCACCGTGCACCACCGCCCCCCGCAAGTGCACACTGTAAGCCCCCCCGCGGCCCTTCCTGGCGGTTCCCTCCCGGTGGTGGTGTGGCTGAGGGTGGCAGACGTCCATGCTCACGCGCGTGGCCGGCGTGTGCTGTCAGTCCCTGGCTGGTAGACTCTTCTCATTCACTGTTAACCTTCAGTTTTCTACCTTCGAGTCTGCCATCATGTCATTTGGCCTCTAAGGCCAGTGTCCCTCTCCTCCTGGACGGGGCGGGCGGGCCTGTGCGGCGCGGCTAGCGGTTAGTGAGCGCTGACTGTGCGCCTGGGCTTGGCGCGGGCCTCTGGGACCCTGCAAGACGTCGCGTTCGTTACAAAGACAGCCGCTGGCGTGCGGCGCCGAGCAGCCGGCCCAGGCCGTTCCTCTGGCCTGCACGGTTGCACGGCCCGCGGGACCTCCTGGTGGAAGGCTGGACTCCCGCACGGAGCCCCTGCACCCGGCAAGGCCGCCCAGCTTCCCTCCCAGCCCACAGCCGGGACTGCCAGAGGGGGCTGGCGCACGAGGGGCGAGGGCCCGGCCGCTGCGCCCCCAGCACCTCGCTCGTGCAGCCCGTGCTTGTTCTCCGGAAGACACAAAGACACAGCCGCGTGCTACACGCGTGTCACAGGCCACGAGCCGGCAGGGCGTGATAAGGACTTGTTTAGAAAATACAGAATGGCGTGTGTGAACAGAATAAAGTGTGTCTGTCAGCGCAGTGGTCTTTCTTTCTACCTTACTCGGATGCAGTTTAAAGGCTGTGTTAAGTAGATGCTTTGGGCGTGAAGATAAAGATAAAGAGCAGATGGCGGCCAGGTGCTTTCTCTCCCACCTCCTTCCACGCGCAACTCTTCTAGTCTTTCCACACCACTGTCAAAGACAAGTTGGCAGGGCCCGCCCCTCTGGCCTCCCCCCACCCCCCAAATGCATGCATGTCCCCGGGGTCTCCTTCAGACCTTGCCTTGCACCGTTCTGGCAGCCTGTGAGCGTGCATGTGTGTGCTTCAGGCCACACGCGCGTGTGTCGGCCTTCCTGCCGGGCTTGGCTGGAAGTGGGTGATCCCTGAGCGGCTGCGCCCGGGCTCTCGGTTTCCCAGGGGAGCCGAGTGTTCTCCATGTAGGAAGTGGGGGGTCATGACCCTTGACCCCGTGGTTCTGCCCACGCCCCCCCCCCCAGCCGTCGGCACGCGGTGCCCCTGCCGCCCCGCCGCAGTCACTCACGTGGTGTCCGTCTCTCTGTCCTCAGGAGGCCCCCCGGCCCGTGCACCCCGCGCCCCTGCCCGAGGCCCCCCAGCCGCAGCGCCTGCCCCCCGAGGCCGCGGGCACGGCCCTGCCCCAGAAGCCGCACCTGAAGCTGGCGCGCGTGCAGAGCCAGAACGGCATCGTGCTGTCGTGGAGCGTGCTGGAGGTGGACCGCGCGTGCGCCGCCGTGGACAGCTACCACCTGTACGCCTACCACGAGGAGCCCAGCGCCACGGCGCCGTCGCAGTGGAAGAAGATCGGCGAGGTGAAGGCCCTGCCGCTGCCCATGGCCTGCACGCTCACGCAGTTCGTGTCCGGCAGCAAGTACTACTTCGCCGTGCGGGCCAAGGACGTGTTCGGCCGCTTCGGGCCCTTCTGCGACCCGCAGTCCACGGACGTGATCGCGTCCTCGCAGAGCAGCTAAGCCCGGAGCCGCCCCGCCCCGGCCGCCGCCCCCTCCGTCTGTGCACGCACGCGCAGGACCGCACAGACGCGCGCACACTACACACGGTGCACGGCTGCCCGCGCCGTGCACGCGGCCCCGCCAGGGCCCCCGGACCGCGCACGGGCCGGGCTGTGACGTGTAAATAGGCACCTCGCTCGGAGTGCGGGGGCTGCTGTGGTTTCGTTTCCTCCTTTGTTTTTGTTTTTTTTCCTATTTCTGTGTCTGTTGCCATTTTCACCTCCGATCGGCTTCTCTTCGGTCAGGAGTGAGCAGAGGACGGGCTCTGAGGCGTGTGTGTGTGTGACACGCCCTTCTGCGTCTCCCGGAATCCCAAAGAAACGGAAAGCAGCGACCCGCTCAGCCCCGCGCCTCCTCCCGCCGCCTGCCCTGCCCGCCAGGAGAAGATCGCAGCGCCCCCCTCGTGTGGCTCCCACATTTGTTTTGTGCCTTAAAAGTTCACTTGAGAAAGAAGCAGGCCCCCCTCCGCCTCGCTGGGGCTCCGGCCTCGCCCACCCGAGCTGCCCGAGCCGCCACCACGTCTCCTCCCTCCCCACCCGGCGGCACGCGCGTGTGTGCGTGTGTACACACGTCCATGTGGCCCGGGCATGTGTGTGTCCATGTGACATGCACGCGCGTGTGTGGTGTATGCGTGTTGTGTGTGTGGTGTATGCGTGTGTTCACTGGTGTGTGTGTCTATGGACCCCCAATCCGGCATGCCACACCGAGCTCCGGAACGGTGACCCCCTCTTCTGAGGCCCTGCCTCAGTGACTGCCCTTCGTCCGCATGTCCGTGCTGCCCCCCGCATGGGGGCTGGAGAGCCCTTCCGGTTTAGTTCCTCCCGCCCTGGAGGAAGTGCATTGGTCCCCCTCCACTCCCCCCCCCCCCCCAAGCAAGGTCTCCATCCGTTCCAGAGCTCACGCGATCCTGCGTGGCTTTCCTTCCCGTTTCCCGCTCAGCCCAGGCCTCGTGGTTTGGGTGTGGCACGTGGAGTCTGACTCAGCTTTGGGGGGGCTCTGGGCGTGCCCCCCATCGTCTGTGTAGCACTTTGAATCCCCCAGATGCCGCCCCCCGGCCCCAGGTCAGCCGCGCGGGTGGGCTTTGCCTAAGCACACGTGAGGGCAGGACTCGCGAGATGCGGAGCGTGAAGGGCAGTCGTGGGGTTTGGGGCGTGAGTGTTCAAGTCGTGTTCCCGCGAGATGTTCTCATTGCCATCTCTGCCTTCCCCCGCAGAGTGGCTTTCCGGGAAGTCCGGGAGGAAGCGCCGATCCGCGTTCTCGCTGGGCGTGTCAGGAAGTGTTCTGGTCCCGGGTGGCATTGTGCGGGGTTTGACTGACAGGGCCACGAGCCTACAGGTTGCCAAAATGTGAATGTTGCAAACCTCCCTCCCCCCTCGGGCCCGTGGGAATCCCGACCCACGTGGGCTGTCCCCTGTGCTTGCCTGCCGTCTCTGCTCACCCCGTCTCCCCGGGTTCGAGGCTGCCCCTTGCCGTGGGCCAGCCTCCCGGCCTCGCCGCACGTCGTTATTTATGTTCACTGTTGCCGTGTTTTTGGTTTTCTCTGTTACATAATCAGGTCGCCCATTGGAATAAAATATTTCATTATTTTGGCCTATATAATTTTGTCACTGGGAAAGAATTGCATTGTCCCCTAGCGAGCCGAAGGCGATTCCCTCCAGGAAGGACTTCAGGGGTTCTCGTCCCGGGGCTGTCACGCGTGGACATGGCCTCCCCCGTGGGCGTGGGCGATGGCCGCGTGGCTGTGCTGCCTTAGGATCGTGACCCACACCCCACTGGCCCCTCGCGCCCCCTCCACACTCAGACCAAGCATTCGGAGCACACTCAGTCACCCCGAGTTCTCGGTCACGCCTGGCAGGGGCGCTGCCCAGCGGGGAGTCCCAGATGCCCTCCGCACCCCGCCGTGCGTGTTAAAGGCTGTCCTCACGAGTGGGACTTCCCGCGTCTTCCCTATGCAGAACACTTTGTACTGTGCCACGCACTTTGAACCCCACGGGGGGGAGGGAGTGGCGTTCTTCTTGAAAGCTGAATATTGGGGTGCATTTGCCTTCCAGTTTTTCCCACGGCCCTCAACCCTATCGCCAGGTAATAAAACCTTGAGAAAAAAAAACAAAACACCAAGCCTTCTAGAAAGAACGGCGATCTTGCAGGCAGCTCCGTTGAGGCTGCTTTAAATCCCCCCAGGCCGGGTGCGCAGCCGCAGTCCTGAGCTTCCCAGTGCTGTAGGAGCCGGAGCCGGGCACGTCTGTGGGGGGCCCATCTCCCACTTCATAGCCTGTGGTCTGAGCACAGTAGCGCACTACAGACACCTTCCAAGCCTCCTCCCTCCTGATCTTTCTTGGTCCGTTTCCACACCTTCGTGTGATGGTGATTATTTTTTTATTGTTTGAATTTTATCACAGGGCTATAGTTGGATGGCCTGTTTTATTCTCATCTCCAGGGGGGGAAAAATGTCCCAGTATTAAATTATGGCACATAACTATAGCCAGTGAATGAGTCTGCTCTCTTCAACTATTTACTGTGCAAACGCTTTTTTTTCCTTTTAAATTTGTTATCATTAAGGTGTTGTACAGAGGGGCTACCATTTCCTAAGTCAGGGTTTTTTCTTAGGGGGGGATCATGGGGCTTGAACTCAGGGCCTCGGCGCTGTCCCTGAGCTCTTTTGCTCAAGGCTGGTGCTCTACCACTTTGAACCACAGCTCCACATCGTTTCCTGGTGGTTCATTGGAGATCAGAGTTTCACGGACGTTCCTGTCCCAGGCTGGCCTTGAAGCACGATCCTCAGATCTCAGCCTCCTGAGTTGCTGGGATGACAGGCGGGAGCCACCGGCAGCATCTGGCTGGGTTTTTTGTTGTTTTTTGAAGACAAAAATTAGAGCAATGTCACGCCGTGTTCGTGTTTCCTGAATGTCACGTCCCTGCCACGGGAGGGGAGCGACCCCGGACCCATTTCCTCACCACCATCGTTCATCCTCAGCCATTTCATCACGTCAGCATCAGCCTTGGTTTTGTTCTTATTTGTAGAGTTAGCTAAGTTATACTGGTTTTTTTTTTCTTTTTTGTAAATAAGGTAACTGAGCAAACACTTTTTGGGGGAACCCTGGCTTTGAGTATTTTGTCAGCCATTTCCACACAAAAGACGAGAACCAATCTTTTGTAGGCAACTTGCATCCGGGTTTTTTGTTTTATTACCGTTGAAAGTGTAAATAATAATACTATGACAATGTAAGAACCTCTTCCTGTCTAATATGAACTGGGCTGGGCGAGCTGCCCTATTTTTCTTAGGTTGTGTGGGGTTTTCCTTTCTCTTTTTTCTTTCTTAGCTGTACAGTACAGTGCTGTCTGTGTGTGTGTTCACTGTAGTTGGGGTTTGGTTCCGCAAGCCTGAAATTTATACTTTGAAATAAATGACTGGGTTTTTAATGTGCTGTGCTCTGCTTCATTCGGGCTGAGTCATGCGCGTGACGTGTGCGCGTGCGCGTGTGCGTGCGCGTGCGCGTGTGCGTCTTCTCTCACCTTTAGGATTGCCCGTTAGAAATTCTCTTGCACCGGTTGTCACAGCAGCTACGACATCGCACGAGGCAGCACACGACTGCAGAGATGAGTTCGGAGACGGGCAGAGCCGTCGCAAAACCCAACGTGAATGGGCCGTGGTTCAAGTGGTAGAGCACCAGCCTTGAGTGAAAACGCTGAGGGACAGTGCCTCGAGTTCAAGCTCGTGTGTTACACACACACACACACACACACACACACGGAAACTCCTAACACATGCTTCATCGCCAACTCTTGGATGTTAGGTGGACTGACACCCCTGGAACAGCACCCTTTAATCAAGGCTATCATCACCACCGCTCTCAACAACCTCTTTGCTCCCCACCAGCTCCTTGCACCCCCAGCTCCGGCCCCTGTACCCCACAAGCCAGCCCCTTTGCCCCGGGAGGGAGCTGAGGGGCTGGAAGCAATACACAACCCTGGACAGAGACCCCCCGATAGACATGCACTGTCACACGGGTGCAGTGTGCCCCCAATGTACCCCAACTCAGAGTTGATCCCCCCGGGAGTATGGGTTATCAGCTTGTGGGCTCAAAATGCCGCCTCTTTTTCCCCATGTGTTATGTACACCAGTCCTGGGGCTTGAACTCGGTGCCTGGGCTCTGGTCTCTGAGCTTTTTCACTCAAGGCCGGCCCTTTCCACTTGAGCCGCAGCGCCATTTCCAGCTCTTTGTGGGCTCCTGGGAGATCAAAGAGTCACACACACTTTCCTGCCTGGGATGGCTTCGAACCCACGCTCCTCAGATCTCGGCCTCCTGAGTAGCTAGGATGGAATGGGCTCCTTCACAACCGGAAAAACCCCTGTGCCCCGGAAGTGGCTTCCACGCGTGAGTGGATATTCACCCTCCAGTCCGCACCCTCTGGACGCTCACCGTGCACAGGAACGAAACCGGCAAGAAATCAAAGGGAATTTAATAACGTGTGATTAACAGTAGATCTGATGGGGGGGAACCTCAGCTAAAAAATAATACCTTCCGTATGTGTGTGGGGTGAGTGTGTGTGTGTGTGCGCGTGTTTGCCCTCTTCCCCCCCCCCCCCCCCAGCTCCTAGGACTCATTTAAGAGGGGTCTCATGAGGACGAAGTCGAAGTTGTAGCGCTCGGGCATGCCTTGGTGGAGAGTTCTGTTGAACGGCCTCCAGCTGAACACGGGGAGACCGTCCTGGACCGTGGGGCCACTAATGGCGTAGGCGATGAACTTGGATGCCAGGAAGATGTCTGACACCTGGGGAGGGGGGGTGGTGGAGAGAGAACCTTCTAGAAAAACAACTCGACTCTCCCTGAGCTTCTTTGCGCTCTAGGCGAGCACTCGACCTCTTGAGCCACAGCGCCATTTGCGGCTTTGTCCGTGTCTGTGGGGCTGAGGGAATCGAACCCAGGGCTTCCTGCATGCTAGGCCGGCACTCTACCGCTAGGCCACCTTCCCAGCCCCAACACTGGGTCTTTTCGTCGCCCTCTTGTGGTTACTAAAGTTACCGCCCGGGCCTCGGCAAAGCCAGTGTGGGTGCCAGTGCCATGTCCCCCCCATCTCTCTTCAGTATCTGAAGGTGTTGGCGGGCACAGGCCTTGTGCGAATGGTTTCACCCCGCTGGGGCCCCCATCTTATTGGCCACACGGACTGAGAACTCAGGACGCGCACAGAGCGGCTGCGGCGGTGTAATTAACGCCTCAATAAAAGCCGCTATTAATTGGAGCAGCAGACTTTTTTGGGGGGGTGGGGGAGGGGTGTCAGTCCTGGGATTTGAACTCAGGGCCTGGCCGCTGTCCCTGAGATTTTTTTTTTTTCGGTTGGCCACAGCTCCACTTCTGGTTTTCTGGATGGTTCTTTGGACTTCCCTGCCTGGGGCTGGCTTTGAACCACAATCCTCCCATCTCAGCCTCCTGAGTAGCTGGGATGACAGGCGGGAGACACCAGCCCCCCCCCCCCCCCCCGCTGTTCTCGGTCAGTTCTAACATGGTGCGTTGGGCCCGTGGCCCCCTTCTTCCAGCGGAACCCACACTGTTTCCCTCACGCTGCTGCCACCGGGGCCAGCGCAACCATCGCCGCATCTGCGCATGCGCCTCGCACAGCGCGGGGGGGGGGGGTGCCGCGGGGCGCCTTGCCTTGGTGTCATAGCAACCTCCGGGGCTGGGGTTCAGCGCGCTCAGGTCCTCTCGGCAGCAGATGGTGCTGCAGGGGTCGCCCTTGCTGTACGGCTCCTTCTCGTAGTCTGCAGGGGGGGAGAGGGGGGGAGGAGGGAGAGGAGGGAGGGAGGGAGGGGGGGTTAGGATGGGGAGGAAGGAGGAGGAGGGTGGGAAGGAGGGAGGAGGAGATGGGTGGACAGGAGGAGGGAGGAGGAAGGATGAGCGTGAGGAATGGGGAGGAGGGAGAAGGAGGATGGACGGGAGGAGGGAGGGGGAGGAGGAGGAGGAAGGATGAGCATGAGGAGTGGGGAGGAGGGAGGAGAAGATGGGCGGGAGGAGGAGTAGGAAGGATGAGCGTGGGGAGGAGGGAGGAGAAGCTGGACAGGAGGGGGGAGGGGGAGGAGGAGGAAGGATGAGCATGGGGAGTGGGGAGGAGGGAGAAGGGTGGACAGGAGGAGGGAGGGGGAGGAGGAAGGATGAGCATGAGGAGTGGGGAGGAGGGAGAAGGGTGACAGGAGGAGGGAGGGGGAGGAGGAGGAGGAAGGATGAGCATGGGAAGTGGGGAGGAGGGAGAAGGGGAGGAGGAGGAAGGGATGGAGAGGGAGGAGGGAAGAGGGAGGAGGGGGCCCGGGGCGGGCGCGCTGGGGTACGCACTGTTGTACCGCATGATGTACTTCATGGACTTCACGTTGGTCACCGTGCCCTGGTCGCGTCGGAAGATCTTGGCGCGCGGGGCCAGGTCGTAGGAGTAGTCGAGGCCCAGCTTCTTCACCAGCAGCGGGTAGCCGCTCCAGCTGTAGATCTTCTTGTGGAAGGGGATGTTGTAGGACGGCCAGTACCCTGTGGGGGCAGAGCAGGCATGGGTGGGGGTGGGACGGAAGGGTTTGCACACGCGTGTGATTACACAGGTCCTTGGTGCTTTTCACCCAAGATCCTTGATTTTCATTTTTGCCAGTCCTGGGACTTGAACTCAGGGCCTGGGCACTGGCTCTGAGCTTCTTTGTGCTCAAGCATTCTGCCACTTGAGCCACAGCGCCCCTTGTGGCCTTTCGTGAGTGGTGTATTGGAGATAAGTCTCGTGGACTTTCTTGCCCGGGCTGGCTTTGAACCCAGATCCTCCGATCTCAGCCTCCTGAGCAGCTGGGATGACAGACGGGAGCCGTCAGTGCCCGGCTTGGGTCTGGTTAGTTTTTCCCAGTATAACTGGGAACGGCCGTCACCCACGCACACCCCACGCATTCCTCCCGACACGCGTGTCCGCACGCACGCACGAGGGCGGTACCTCTGCGCAGGATTTCGGTTTGATCCGAGTGCTCCACGAAGGTGGGGATTTGCTCCACGATGTACAGCGTGCCTCTGTCCAGGCTGATGCCCGGCCTCACCTTATTCGTGTCCAGAATCATGTACTGGTTGTTGTAGGTGCCTGCGGGCCGGGAGACAACACCACGGGTGGGTGATCGCGTTCCCCACTCCCTGGGGCACCCCACCCCCCAACCAGCCCCCTGCCAGGCTCTCACCAGAGTTGTATTTGGAGAAGATCTCTGCCCACTCTTGGCCACTGCTGGCCATCATGTTGGCCACGCGGACCCTCTGCCAGGCCAGGAGGCTCTCCGGCACCACGAACTTGAGCAGGGTCTTGTTGTAGACGCTGTTGGTGGTCTGCAACAGGATCAAGCCGCTGCTGAGAATGTAGAAGTCATCCAGGGACTCCAGAAACCCTGCGGGATCATGGGAGACAAACCCTCCTCCTCAGCATCCGTCCATCCAGCCCTCCTTCCGTCCATCCTCCTGTCCATCCATCCATCCATCCATCCATCCATCCATCTGTCTATCCAGCCCTCCTTGCATCATCCTCTTGTCCATCCATCCATCCACCTATCCATCCAGCCCTCTTTCCATCCATCTTCCTGTCCATCCATCCATCTATCCATCTGTGCATCCATCCATCTGTCCATTCAGCTCTCCTTCCATCCGTTCTCCTGTCCATCCACCCATCCACCCATCCATTCCATCCACCATACATCTATCCATCTGTCCATCCATCCATCTGTCCATCCAGCCCTCTTTCCATCCATCTTCCTGTCCATCCATCCATCCATCCATCTATCCATCTGTGCATCCATCCATCTGTCCATCCAGCTCTCCTTCCATCCATTCTCCTGTCCATTCACCCATCCACCCATCCATTCCATCCACCATACATCTATCCATCTGTCCATCCAGCACTTCTTCCATCCATCTTCCTGTCCATCCATCCATCCATCCTGGTATCCATCCATCTATTCATCCATCTACTCATCCATTCATCCATCCATACATCCACCCATCCCTCCATCTGTCCATCCATCCATCCACCCACCATCCATCCACCCATCTATCCATCTGTCCCCATCCATCCATCTGTCCATCCATCCCTCCTTCTATCCATCCTCCTGTCCATCCATCCATCAATCCATCTGTTTGTCCATCCATCCATCCATCCATCCATCCATCCATCTGCCCATCCATCCATCTATCCTGGTATCCATCCATCTATTCATCCATCTACTCATCCATTTATCCATCCATAATCCACCCATCCCTCCAGCCCTCCATCTGTCCCATCCATCCATCCATCCATCCTGGTATCCATCCATCTATTCATCCATCTATTCATCCATCTACTCATCCATTTATCCATCCATACATCCACCCATCCCTCCATCTGTCCATCCATCCATCCACCCACCATCCATCCACCATCCATCCATCCATCTATCCATCTTTCCACCCAGCCCCTTCTTCCATCTATCCTCCTATCCATCCATCCACCCACCCATCATCCATCAGGAACCGGCAAGAGAAGCAGAGCCTTGCATGCTCAATGCATTTTGTACAACACCAGTTTTTGTTTTTCTTGATGTGTAGTAACCTTTCTCGGTGTTGACTGAACTCTGGGTAGCCACTCAGTTACTGCTTACAGAGGTCCAGAAAATCTACCACTGGATTCACCATCGACATAGGTGTAACTTGCTCAGAAATGAAGGGGCACAGGGTGAACCAAGGCAGCCGTGGTCCTCACTGGACACGATGTGGAAAATGAACTGGACAACTTGTGGGTGGGGACGAGAGGGAAAAACTGGGAGAGAGTGAGGGAAGGGGGGACATGGTCCAAAAAGAAATGTGCTCATGACCTGACTTATGGAACTGTCACCCCTCTGTCCATCACCTTTATCATAAAACAAAAAGTTAAAAAGTAAAGAAAAAGGTGTGTAGGGGCTGGGAACATGGCCTAGTGGCAAGAGTGCTTGACTCGTATACATGAAGCCCTGGGTTCGATTCCCTAGCACCACATATATAGAAAATGGCCAGAGGTGGCGCTGTGGCTCAAGTGGCAGAGTGCTAGCCTTGAGCAAAAAGAAGCCAGGAACAGTGCTCAGGCCCTGAGTCCAAGGCCCAGAACTGGCAAAAAAAAAAAAAAAAAAAAAAAGTGTATGTTAATAATTTTGAATGACAAAAAATAAGTTAGGTCAGGGATATTACAAGTTTCCAAAATTGATAGATGATAGATAGATGAGTGGGTGGATAGATAGGGGGATGGATTAATTAGGTAGATAATAGAGATTATAGAAAATACTAGGTTAGATCCAAATGGCTGAAACGCCAGAAATGGAATTCAAAAGTCTATTTCCAAAAATGGTCACTGACACCTCCCCCAACAGATGACGAAGGACATAAATACATCCACCGAAGGAAGCAACAAGGGTGAAAGATTCACCAAGGATCCTGGGCTGCTGAAAACAGAAGCAACCGCAGCAGCAAAAGAAATGCAACTGACAAATGAAAAAAGAAAATCAAGTGGAAAGCATCATCAATAGCCTCGATCAAGCAGAAGAAAAGTGCACCAGGAATTGAAGATTATGTTGAGGAAAGCACTCTATCCAGGCATCAATAAGACAAAACGATTACAAACATGTATTCCACTTGTGACATGATCAAGAGATAAGCATGAGGGGCAGAGGAGACCTATTAATAAAATGATAGCATAAACTCTCTCAGATCTAGGAAATGATGCCCTATCTATGTAATCAGATATAGCAAGGCATTCGGAACCCCATTGCCCCGCCCCCAGACACAATCCCAACCTTTCCACATCCCATCCTGCTAATAATCTCATGACAATGAGACAAAGAAACAATATGGGAAGCTACAAGAGGAAAAGAAAACGTTGACAACTTACAAAGATAAAACGATCAGAATGACACCAAACTCAAGCAGAAATCCTCACTGACTAGGATGAACTGATATATTCTAAATAACTCAAACTGGGCACCAGTGGCTCACACCTGTCATCCCAGCTACTGGGGTGGCTGAGATCTGAGATCAAGGTTCAAAGCCAGCCAGGGCAGGAAAGCCCATGAGATTCTTATCTCCAATGAAGCACCAGGAAACCGGAAGTGGGCTGTGGCTCGAGTGGTAGAGCGCCAGCCTTGAGCTCCCAGGCCCTGAGTCCAAGCCCCAGGACAGAAACACACACACACACACACACAATTTTGAAGTTGTAATTGCTGCAAATTCCTTAAATCTGATGAAAGAAATTAATCTATCAATCTAATAATCTCGGCAGATGGCAGGCCGGCTGGGGAGCTTCCTTCTACGATGTGGAATGTGGGGAAATGGGCGTGGGATGCGCAAACAAGGTCACAATGGGCCTGGCTTCCAGTGTGTTCTTTGGGCTTTGGGGACCATGCCCCTTGCCGGTGGGGACAGGCAAATGGTTCTGAGAGGCTCGAGGAACACCAGTCTTGCCTGCTGCCTTCCGCGTGAGTACCCATCGTGCTCCGGTGGCTTTGCACCATCTCAATCCCCAGGGTCTCGGCCTCACTGTGGAGTGTCAACCATTCCCCCACTGTGCTGTCCAATCATAGGCCGGGATCGGCTGGGGTCATTTGTTATGCGGCACGGAGTGACTCATACATGTCCATAGGTACCA
>NC_063187.1:4474421-4476914 GCF_023159225.1 Perognathus longimembris pacificus
CCACCGGGGGTGCAGGCGCGGGGCATGGTCTCACCTTGATGAGCGCAGAGCAGTGCCCCATGTCCCACCTCTTCCTGTTCATGCCGGGGAATTTGGAGGGAGAGAGAGAAGGAATCAGGTCCAGCAGGTCTCCAACAGCGTTGAGAAACTGGATCTGGAACATCGTCAGGGGCTGCGGAGGGACGGAGCGGTCAGTCCTGAGCTTAGCACCGAGCGGTCAGTACTGAGCTTACCACTGAGCGGTCAGTCCTGAGCCTAGCACCGATAGGTCAGTCCTGAGCTTAGCACCGATTGGTCAGTACTGAGCTTAGCACTGATTGGTCAGTCCTGAGCTTACCACTGAGCGGTCAGTACTGAGCTTGGCACCGATTGGTCAGTACTGAGCTTAGCACCGATTGGTCAGTCCTGAGCTTAGCACCGATTGGTCAGTCCTGAGCTTACCACTGAGCGGTCAGTCCTGAGCTTAGTAGTTCCGTGGTCCTCCCGGGTCCCTCTGTGGTGGCATGGGGGAGCGGGGCGGGGGGAGGACGCCGGCAAGAGGGAGCCGTGGATCTTGAGCCTCCATCCTCTCCCTCCCCAGAGGCTGGGATTACAGCTTTGCCCTCCTATCCCCTCCCAGTTTTTGTGTTTATTTTATTTTTTATCAGTGGGGCTCGAACTCGGGGCCTGAGCACTTCAGCTCAAGGCTGGTGCTCTACCACGTGAGCCACAGCTCCCACTTCCGTTTCCTGGTGGTTCATTGGAGATGAGAGTCTCACGGACTTTCCTGCCTGGGGCTGGCTTTGAACCACGATCCTCAGACCTCAGCCTCCCGAGTAGCCGGGATGACAGGCTGTGAGCGGCGACACCCGGCGGTAGCTCCGCGTCAGTGGGTGAGCCACCGCCCACCCCGGGGGTGGGGGGGCCCTGGTTTGATCAGCTGGGACACCGTCGCCACCCTGGCCCCGCGCCCTACCTTCATGCGTTCGGTCATAGCCCTCCTCAGGGCGCCCAGGTACAGCCCGTCCATCTGCGCCATGACGTAGCCCGCGTGCCTCCAGAACGGGTCCTCCCTGGCCTGCTTGATGTTGTCCCGGGTCCACGCGTCCTGCTTCCTGCGGGAGAGAAAACCCCGCGTGGGGCCGGGATTCAGGGGCTGCCGCGCAGAGCTCGGCCCCACATGCGGCTGACGCGCGCGTGGCAGCCTGAACTTGTGGATCTCTCACGGAGACACCCGCGCACCCACACCCACGTAGACGCACACACGCGTGTGCACACGGACAAGGCAGGACACACGCCAGCAGCCTCCCGGAGCAGCCAGGAAAGGGGGGGGCGGGGGGGGCCCTACTCACTCCAGGAAGTCCTTCACTTTGTCCATCAGGGAGCGCTTCTTGATGAGCTGGGGGTAGAGGTTGGTGAAGTGGTCGTTCATGTGTCTGAAACAAGGGCAGAGGTGTCACGTTCCCCCGTGGTCTGTGTGTGTGTGTGCGTGTGTGTGTGTGTGTGTGTTACTATTATTGTTTGGCCGATCGTGGGACTTGAACTCAGGGCCTGGGTGCTGTCCCTGAGCTTCTTTCACTCAAGGCTGGCGCTCTACCACCTGAGCCACGGCGCCACTTCCGGTTTTCTGGTGGTTCATTGGAGATGACAGTCTCGTGGGCTTTCCTGCCCGGGCTGGCTTTGAACCGCGATCCTCCGGTCTCAGCCTCCTCCTGAGTTGCCCGGATGATAGACTGGGGGGGGGGGCACGGCGCCCCGCTTCACCACTCCGGAAGGCATCTTGGGGTCTTGCGCCCCCCCCCCCGCCCCCGGGGGCTGGAGTTCTGGAAGTTCTACTTGGGAGCTGACCTGCGTTGCCGCGGCCTCGTGCCGCACGGGGCGTTTCTGGGGGGCCCACTGCTCTGTCCTCGGGGCCGAGGGGGTGCAGAGCCCGCGTCCTCGCTCCTCCGAGCGCCTGCATGTCACCCCACAGACCCCACGCACGTGTGCAGCCCTGGGTGTGAGTCAGGACGTCTCCCCGACAGGCAGTGTGCACCCCGTCCCCGCCTGCCACACCCGATCCCGGGGGGGGGGAACCGGCGCCCCACTGTGACGCGCCAGTCCCCCCACCGAGCTGTCGGGGCTCCTCTCTGATTTCCTCCGGAGCCACTGAGCCTCCCACGCTCCTTCATGGTCCAGGGAGGAGGGAAGGGGAGGACTGACATGGGGGAGGAGGGAGGAGGAGGAGAGAGGGGGAGGACTGGCCTAGGGGAGGAGGGGGGGGAAGGATTCATGGGGGAGGAGGGAGAGGACTGGCCTGGGGGAAGAGGGGGGAAGGATTCATGGGGGAGGAGGAGGAGGAGGAGGGAGGGGGAGGACTGGCATGGGGGAGGAGGGAGGGGGAGGGAGGGGAGGATTGGCATGGGGGAGGAGGGAGGGGAGGACTGGTATGGGGGAGGAGGCAGGGGGAGGACCGGCATGGGGGAGGAGGGAGGATGAGGAGGGGAGGGAGAACTGGCATGGGGGAGGAGGGAG
>NC_063187.1:4477414-4502414 GCF_023159225.1 Perognathus longimembris pacificus
ACACTCGTGTGCACACGGACAAGGCAGACACACGCCAGCAGCCTCCCGGAGCAGCCAGGAAAGGGGGGGGCGGGGGGGGCCCTACTCACTCCAGGAAGTCCTTCACTTTGTCCATCAGGGAGCGCTTCTTGATGAGCTGGGGGTAGAGGTTGGTGAAGTGGTCGTTCATGTGTCTGAAACAAGGGCAGAGGTGTCACGTTCCCCCGTGGTCTGTGTGTGTGTGTGCGTGTGTGTGTGTGTGTGTGTTACTATTATTGTTTGGCCGATCGTGGGACTTGAACTCAGGGCCTGGGTGCTGTCCCTGAGCTTCTTTCCACTCAAGGCTGGCGCTCTACCACCTGAGCCACGGCGCCACTTCCGGTTTTCTGGTGGTTCATTGGAGATGACAGTCTCGTGGGCTTTCCTGCCCGGGCTGGCTTTGAACCGCGATCCTCCGGTCTCAGCCTCCTCCTGAGTTGCCCGGATGATAGACTGGGGGGGGGGCACGGCGCCCCGCTTCACCACTCCGGAAGGCATCTTGGGGTCTTGCGCCCCCCCCCCCGCCCCCGGGCTGGAGTTCTGGAAGTTCTACTTGGGAGCTGACCTGCGTTGCCGCGGCCTCGTGCCGCACGGGGCGTTTCTGGGGGGCCCACTGCTCTGTCCTCGGGGCCGAGGGGGGTGCAGAGCCCGCGTCCTCGCTCCTCCGAGCGCCTGCATGTCACCCCACAGACCCCACGCACGTGTGCAGCCCTGGGTGTGAGTCAGGACGTCTCCCCGACAGGCAGTGTGCACCCCGTCCCCGCCTGCCACACCCGATCCCGGGGGGGGGGAACCGGCGCCCCACTGTGACGCGCCAGTCCCCCCACCGAGCTGTCGGGGCTCCTCTCTGATTTCCTCCGGAGCCACTGAGCCTCCCACGCTCCTTCATGGTCCAGGGAGGAGGGAAGGGGAGGACTGACATGGGGGAGGAGGGAGGAGGAGGAGAGAGGGGAGGACTGGCCTAGGGGAGGAGGGGGGAAGGATTCATGGGGGAGGAGGGAGAGGACTGGCCTGGGGGAAGAGGGGGGAAGGATTCATGGGGGAGGGAGGAGGAGGAGGAGGGAGGGGGAGGACTGGCATGGGGGAGGAGGGAGGGGGAGGGAGGGGAGGATTGGCATGGGGGAGGAGGGAGGGGAGGACTGGTATGGGGGAGGAGGCAGGGGGAGGACCGGCATGGGGGAGGAGGGAGGATGAGGAGGGGAGGGAGAACTGGCATGGGGGAGGAGGGAGGGGGAGGACCGGCATGAGGGAGGAGGGAGGAGGAGAGGGGAGGACTGGCATGGGGGAGGAGGGAGAAGGAGGAGGGATGGGGAGGACTGGCATGGGGAGGAGGGAGGAGAAGGAGAGAGGGGGAGGACAGGCCTGGGAGGAGGAAGGGGGAGGACTGGCCTTGGGGAGGAGGGAGGGGGAGGACTGGCCTTGGGGAGAGGGAGGGGGAGGACTGGCCTGGGGGAGGAGGGAGGGGAGGAGGAGGGGGAGCACTGGCCTGGGGGAGGAGGGAAGAGGAGGAAGGAGGGGGAGGACCGGCATGGGGAGGAGGGAGGAGGGAGGAGGGAGGGCAGGCCGGGCACTCACGGGGCGGTCAGGTAGCCCTCCAGGAAGCCGGCCACGAACATGAGGACCTCGTTGCTCAGGGTCTGCGCCCCGTAGCCCACCCGGATCTCCAGGATGCCCCAGCCTGTGCTGTGCATGGAGTTGTTGTAGAAGCCGTAGGCATCGCCGTTTTTGTCCAGAATGTTCCTCACCACCACCGTCTTCTCCGAGGGCATCCAGTAGGCCGTGCCGTAGTAGAACCCTGCGTGAGGAGGGAGGGGGGAGGGGGGGGGAGCTGAGCCTGCACCCACGAGGGTGGGGGGGACTCCTCTCCTCCACAGCATCCGCCCCACCTGGCCACACAATCTGGAAGATTCCATAAGCACCCAGAATTCAAGATCAACCCCCAAAAGAAAAACCACAACTCAATGTTCCTTCCTCACCAACCCCCATTTTCTGTCTTTTATCTCAACTGGATCCTGCTCCCTCCCTCCCTCCCTCCCTCCCTCCCTCCCTCCCTTCCTCCCTCCCTCCCTCCCCCCTCCCTCCTCTCCACCATTCAGCTCCCCGCATGCTGGGATTACAGGACTGCACCACGGTGCCCTGCCTTCCTTCTTCTCAGTCAGGACTGAAGCTCCCTCTGACTTCAATGAAGTCCCTGAGTTCAAGCCCCAGTACACACACACACACACACACACACACACCACACACACAGAGGAAGATCCAGTGAAAGTAAACAAATACCCTAAACAAACAACCCTCTCATCCTTCTGACATCAGCCAGTCCCGGATTAGATCAGCCACAGCGGGTGGCAACTTCAAAGCTGCTGCTTTGGGGCCTGGTCAGGGAATGAAATAAAAGGGGGGGATCCCCCTTCCTCCCCATCCTCTCCTTTCAACCTGTGCAACTTCACCACCATCTCCTAGCTCCGGGATCCGATTAGCATCTAGTGACAACAAAGCCCCCAGACAATGACGCCATCTTAACAGTGGCATCTTCCCACCTGGCAAACGTCTCCGTTCACAGATGGGACCCCAGTTGTCGGTGGTGAGACCTGAATTGAACTCCTAGGACTTTAGGGGGGGTGCACACGCTTTGATTGACAGTTGGGGTGATTTCCCTTCTCCTCCACCCCACGCAGGACATGGAACTGTCAGATTTGTTCCGGAGGTCCAAGCCTGGTTCTGGAACTTTGCCTTGGGCTCCCCTGGGGCCGGCAGGGGCCACAAACAGGAACCGAGAAGAGGAAGAGGAAGGAAAATGCCCCCCCCCACCCCGGCCTGCTCACTTCTGGTTCCTCTCTGACCCTCAAGCCTTGCTGGACCCCGGAAGGGAGAGAAAGGGGTGTCGCAGCAAGCAGGTTCAATGAGAGGCTGCGCTAAAAATGAAGCAATCGGCCCGATCGTTAATTATTTACTGGTTCTGATCGTAGGTCCCCGAGCTCTGCCTCCGGTTCTGCTCCCTGGTTATTTATTTATTTTTCTTGTTAAAAAGTTGTTATGGTAAAGGTGATGGACAGAGGGGCGACGGTGCCCTAAGTCAGGTCACGAGCGCATTTCTTTTTGGACCCTGCCCCCCTTTCCTCGCTCTCTTCCAGTTTTCCCCTCCTGTCCCCACCCACAAGTTGTCGAGTTCATTTCCCACATCGTGTCCAGTGAGGACCAGGCTGCCTTGGTTTACCCTCTGTCCCCCCATTTCTGTGCCTCCTTCACCTCCCAAAGACACAGAAACCAACACCCAAGACAAAAGGCACAGAAATAAAAAACAGTGACAAAGGAGAAACAACAACAACACCAAAATAACCAAAAAAAAATCCCTATTGTTTCTATTTCTGGGAATTCATTTTGATAATCTTCAACCACTCTGGAAGCAGTATGGAGGGTCCTCAAGAGACTAAACATAGAGCTTCCCTATGACCCAGCAAGCCCACTTGTGGGTTTTTATCCAAATGACCCCAACCAGCCCACACTAAAGCCACCAGCACAACCATGTTCATTGCAGCAGTGCTGACCATAGCCAAGACATGGAATCAACCCAGGTGCCCCTCAGTGGACGAATGATGGAGAAAATGTGGTCCAGATACCCAACAGAATTCTACTCATCCATCAGAAAGAATGATATTGCATCGTTTGTAAGGCAATGGGAAGACTTGGGGGCGGGGGGGATTATATCCAGTAAAGTAAACCAGACTCGATGAAACATAGATTGCATGGTTTCCCTCCTTGGTGGTTGCTGAAGTGTGCCTGTAAATCTACAAGTAAACACACCGGATGGTAAAAGACAAAAAGAACTAGACTGGGGCATGATAAATGATTGGGGCCTCTAGAAACGGACACGGTGAGGCCAAAGGAGGATTTTCTTAGGCGAGATCACAAGGGCACAGAGACTCCATGGGTTAAAGATCTGCTCTGACTTCACAGTCTCTAAGCAAACAGCAATATAAACAAAATCTCACAACAAGAAAAGCCCCAACCCAAAAGACACAAAACAACCACACCAAAAATAACCAAAAGCCAAAAAGCACCTGTGGCTTGGGTACAAATCTCAGAGCCAGAGCTTTCCTTGCTGTGATTTGCACGCCCGTGGTGTTTTCAAACCCCTCATTCTAGAATCTTCCGCCCGTGGTGTTTTCAAGGCCCCTCATTCTAGAATCTTCTAGGTCAGTCTCTAGGGAGACCCTGACATGACATTGTCTTGTGTGAGGACACGCTATTGCTTCCCCTTTGGGTTCCTAACCACGGGAGTGAAATGTCTTGTTTGCAGAAGTATAAGGAAGCGCCATGATTGCGTGTCTCGGGCACGCCTTCAAGCTACACTTTCAAAAGACTGTGAAATTCAATTGGAGCACTGGGAACTCTATTGAGAAAGAGAGAAAGAAAAGCCAAGTGCCGGTGCTCACGCCCATAATCCCAGCGACGCTAAAGGATCATGGTTCAAAGCTAGGTCAGAGGAGTCTGTGTAACCACACACACACACACACACACACACACACTACCCTCTCATCAGGCTGCCTATTGAGCCTGAAATGCTTTTGCATGATGACAACCGGCCAAAAGTTGGATCGGAGGCGTGGTTCCATAGGTAGAGCGCCAAGGGCGAATAAGAAAGTTCACACAATCCCAACAAGAAGTAAAAACACCCCCCCCCCCCCAAAACCAACTCCTCCTCAAGGCCAACACTGCGAACCACCCACACTGGAGACCGGAGGCCCAGGCCCCACGCTGGGAGCTGAGATCGGGAGGGCAGGAGGTAGCAGCTGGATTTGCACGGAGTTCACGGAGGGGGCCTGAGGGGATGGGGTGCGCCCCGGTGAATCAGCTCGCTCACTCAGATCTGCCACACTGGAAAGACCGCAGCTCTCGGCCTGCCTCTGTCTCTGGGAGCCAGATCTGGAACTAGTCTGCCAAGCCGCCCAACCTGATTTCACTCTGCACCTCTTGTAAAAACAAAATGACACCAGGGAAGCTGGGAGCCACCAGCCCCGGGGGGGGGGGGCCTCGATCCCTGAGACCCCATGCAGGCCAGAGAGAAACAGGGAGAAGACCCCCCCCCCTCCCCACCATGGAGACACGAAGTCTCAGCCCGTGAACTGTGTCCACGAGATGGCTGGAATCAACAACGCAACCCAGTGACCTTCAAACACTCAAGGACGTTCGCCAGGCTCCGCCTGCAATCCCAGCGACTGAGGGGGGCTGAGGTCTGCGAGAGCAGGGTTTGAAGCCAGCCCTGGGGGGTAAAATGTCCCAGACTACCAGCTCCGAGGAGCCAGCCAGAAGCAAGGCTGGAGGCCCGGCTCAAGGGGGTAGAGCACCATCAGGAGATCAAAACCTGGTTACACACACACACACACACACACACACACACACACACACGACCGGATAGTTCACAATCCTGTAGTCTTTGACTGATTCAAGCCAACTTCCTTCCTTCCTTCCTTCCTTCCTTCCTTTCCTCCTTCCTTCCTTCCTTCCTTCCTTCCTTCCTTCCTTCCTTCTCCCTTCCCACCCTCCCTCTCTCCCTCCCTCCCTCCCTCCCTTCCCTCCCTCCCTCCCTCCCTCCCTTCCTCTCTCCCTCCCTCCCCTGGGAGGGGAGTGGGTGGGCGGGCAAATGCCTAGCACCCCAGATCTCTACCCCCTCCCTCCCTCCCCCCCCTATTTTCCCTCTGTGCAATGGAGATGGAACCCCAAGCTCACCCGGCCACGAGGCCCCCCCCCCATCAGCCCGGGGAGACTGGACGAGACTGGTCCCCAAACTTCTCAGGTTGGCCCCGTGCGCCCCGGTGTCACCCTGGGGGCCCCCCGGGCTTGGCCCGGCTCACTCTCGGGGTGCCCTGCCCGTCCGGCCCGGCTCCCCTCTCGGGGTGCCCTGCGCCCCAGCTCCGCTCCCTCTCGGGGTGCCCCCGCGCCCCGCGCCCCGCTCGCTCACCTTCGGGGGTGTCCTGCGCCCCGCGCCCCGCGGCCCAGGACAGCAGCAGCAGCGGCAGCAGCAGCGGCAGCCGCCCGGGCGCCCCGAGGCCCCCCGACGCCATCGCTGCGCCTCGCCGCCCGTGTGTGCGGGGCAGGCAGAAAGTGGGGCGCGGGGCTGGCGGCTGGGGCCTGGCCTGTGCCCGGGGTGGCGGGGGTGGGGGGGATGGAGGGGGTGGAGGGGGGGGGGCCCCGACGGGGCGGGGCGGCTCCTTCGCGGGGACCTCCGGGCAACCTGTGGCCGGGCCGGGCTAGGCGGGGCCCGGACCTCAGCCGGGGCGGCGCCGCCGCCGCTGCGCCCTCGGGCGGGGCCCCAGGCTCGGGGGGACCGGGTCGGGTCAACGCGGTGGCCCCTGGCCATTCCCAGGACCCCCCCCCTCCTCCTCCTCCTCCTCCTCTTAACCTAAAGCCAGTCTCGGGGCCCCATGGCCCTCAACCCCCCCCACACTCCGGGGGGTGCCATGGCTATGGCTATTGGGGGGGCGGGTGGATATTGGGGTGGGGGGGCTGGGAGGTTGGGGGAACATTGTGAAGTTGTGGGGCGCCCCCAGGCGCCATTGTGAAGTAGACAGGGAGGGGGACCTCGTCCCCTGCCCCAGGAGCCCCCCCCCCACCACACCTTCCCCGGGTGGTGTTTCCATCTTGTCCCCCGTGGTGGAACTTGAACTCGGGGGGCCCCCCTGAGCTTTTTGTTGGGGTGGTGGTGGTTGTTCGAGGCTGGCGCTTTACCACCTGGGCCACCCCTTGTGGTTTTTTGCTGGCTCGGTGGAGAGAGGACTTGGAACCGGGGTCTCTTAGAGCTCTTAAGATGGGGCCTCCTAGGAGTAGCTGGGGTGACAGGTCTGCCCCCCCAACCAGGCCAGAGTTGTTTAGCCTCCTGTACAGCATGGTTCTGGGTGGGTGGGGTGCTCCCCTGTGTGTGGAGATCCAAGCCCGCCCCCCCCTCAC
Organism: Perognathus longimembris pacificus; assembly: GCF_023159225.1. Classification (NCBI taxonomy): domain Eukaryota; kingdom Metazoa; phylum Chordata; class Mammalia; order Rodentia; family Heteromyidae; genus Perognathus; species Perognathus longimembris. Next base: position 4,484,378 of record NC_063187.1, read on the forward strand.
CCCGTGTAGAGTGGGGGTACCCACAGACAAAGCTTTCCCTATGTCACCCCAAGGCGTTGAGTCCTTGGTGACAGCTGGTGACTTCCAGACAAGCGAGAAAGCCACATGCAATGAACCCCTGGGACTCTTAGGACACCCCCAACGGAAAAGAACCCCCGTCATGAGTTCACCCCATTTTAATGGAGATCGGGCATTTCCAAAAGACCACCACGGCAACGATGCGTGCAGAAAGGAAACAGCCAGTAAACCAAAGTGGGGGGGGACCCCTCCCCCCGACGTCGGCCTGGCCACCCACCGGTGGGCCCAGGATTCTGTGGTGAGATTCCCACCCCATCCCTCATTCGGGGGACCCTGGGGTGGGGGTGGCGTCCCCCACGCACACCCTTCTCCCCCCCCCCCAAGGCTTTAGGGCTTAGAAATAGGTGTCGTCGGGGTCCGGGGTGTTGAGGTGCAGGTATTCCAGGCTGCCCGTCTGGTAGCTGGCCGCGGGCCGGGGGTCCGTCGCTGCAGTGCGCTCACGATCATGTTGGAGAACTCGGCCTGCAAGCGCTGCTGGTTCTCTCTGGAGGGGGTGGGCAGGAGAAGGGCAGAGTCACCAGAGGGGGGGGGCTCCCCCAAATCACCAGTTCCCTGCTGAATGTCGGCTCCACGCCAGACACGGCGACGTGGCTCGTCTTTGTGGTGGGGGATGGTGGGGGGGACCCGGGACCTCAGGACGGGACGGGGGGCTTTCTTATGAGGAGGCGGGGGGGGGCCGTGGCCTTCAACACCCCCCCCATCACACGGATAAGCTATGTATGCATTGCTAAGTATAATCATACTATGACCTGTTATATACGATTTATGTAATTATGTCGTTATGTGTAATTATATAGCCACAGCCCATATTAGGTATACTACCCTTTACATATAATCATAATTATGCATAATATATCTAATTTAGAATAATGCACCACCTACTGTAACATAGCTAATATACGACATGGTATAGATAACTATAGATAGATATGTTATAGACATACAATACTGATAACATAGGATATACTTGATATAAACATACGATAGGACACATCATATATAACAATGTGTATTCTAGATGCTATATAATTACATAACATCGCAATATGTCATATGTTATAGCTAGATAGTTATGGATAGGTATATTATATACTACAGTCTCGTTATATAGGTATATTGGGCTATAGCATATACTAGAGTAGAGCTATATAGTGGCGTAGAGGCATAATGATATAGACGAGCTATAGGTATATAGTTTATAATATGCAGTATATATTATATATGTACTATATTATTATATATATACTATCCAGTTAGATATATATTATACATAGATATATATTATCTATATATATCTATAGATATATATTATCTATATATACCTATATATATTATATATTATCTATATTATATATTATCTATATATAATATATAGATATATTAGATATATATTAGATATATTATATATATATATCTAACTGGACCGTTGGAAGCAGTCCTGATGGTGGACAGAAGCAAACGTGAGCGTGAGCTCAGTGGAAGGTTCCAGATGGTTCTCCTCCACCTCTTTCCCAGGGGAAGTTGTCCTGGCTACCACATCCCCAGCCCCGAGTCCCGTCCCCCGCCCCCCTCAGCCCTACACGCCAGTCACGGTCCCTGGGGACGGGGCTGGCTCCCACTCACACAGTGGGAGGGGGTGGCAGGTGGTAGTCTTGGTCCTTCATTCCCGTCAGCCAGTAGGTGGTCTCCGTCCCTCGTCCCTAGGGAGAGATGGGGTGGGGGGGTGTCTCCTGGGGTTTGACACCCCAAGACCCCGGCTCGGCAGTCCCCCCATTCCCCAATCTATCTCCACACAAATATTGATTGCCAAATGTCTTCCAAAGAAAGAAGTAAACGGATCTTTCACTCGCCGGATTGGCTTTTGCCTAACGAGAGTATTCCCTTCTGCTCCCCCCCCCCCCGCACCCCTAAAAGAGTGCTCAAAACGCCTCCAACTTGAAAAGGAATCTAGCAGGCTGCCAGGCTACCCATCAGCACCTTTGGCTGCGGTTGCTCGTTTCCTTTCACCTCCTTCCCAAGGAAGTTTGGTTCCAAACTTTTGCCATTGTGCTACCACCTTAGGTGTGTAAGGGATAAACACGGAATGTGTGTACATTCGAATTCCTCAGGTGTTGTTCATTTGTTTAGTTCGTCAGGGGCTAGAAAACCAACAGAGACTTGCCGGAAACTATCTTCCCTATAGCTTGTATTTGAAGAAGAGAAAGGACATGTAAAATGACCATATATATATAATATACATTGTATATAAATATATAGCTATATATATGTATGTACACATATAAAATCATTTATACATACATGCACACATATAAATGCTTTTCTAGCTGTGTTTAGCAGACAATCTGCAAACCACTTTTCTACCAGAGGAAATGCTTTTTTGGGGGTGTGGGGGGTGGGGTAGCGGGGGCCAGTCCTGGGTCTTGAACTCAGGGCCTGAGCACTGTCGCTGAGCTTCTTTTTGCTCAAGGCTAGCACTCTACCACTTGAGCCACAGCGCCACTTCCGGCTTTTTCTGTGTCTGTCGTGCTGAGGAATCGAACCCAGGGCTTTATGTATCTGTGGCGAGCATGCTACTGCTAAGCGACCTTCCCAACCCGAGGAATTGCTTTTGTATAGAAAACGTTTTAGTGTTTCTTTTTTTTCACTGTGGGTCCTGGTCATTAGAATATATATTTATGGAAGATAGATAGATAGATAGATAGATAGATAGATAGATAGATAGATAGATAGATATTGTGGGGCAGGGAAGGTCTCCTGGCTTGGAAGAACTCCTTGGGGTGGGCTGATGCCTTTGGCATCTAGAAGGCTCTCTCCTTGGTAAGCTGGATCGAAGTAGAGCAGAACTCTGTTCAGCCAAGGAGCACCCCTCCCCCCCAGGAGCTGGGGGGGACCCCTTATACCTTTAAGTACGTCTCCCCTCTCTCTTCGTACAGGAACTGGAACTGGGTTCTCCTCAAGATGGCTACGGTGGAGCTGCTCATATGAATCCTCAGGGCTGGACAGAGAGAAGGGACGATGAGAACGGTTCAGGCTCCAGCCACGGACCCTGGTCTCCAGCAACCCACGACCCGCGAGCCCCCCACACCCCCCCCCCCACTTCTTACGCAGGCCCGTGGACTCCATCCTAGAGGCTGTGTTGACGGTGTCTCCAAATAAACAGTAGCGGGGGCATCTTGATTCCCACCACTCCAGCCGCACAGGGGCCTGGCATGGAGGAAGAGAGGGTGGACGTGGAGGCTGGGGAGGGACGGGATTTGCTAGGCTCAGAGGCGCCTTGCTCCGCGATCAGGGCCTGGAGCAATGGCTGTGTGTGTGTGTGTGTGGGGGTACTGGGCTTTGAACTCAGGGCTCTGAGCTTCTGTCCCTTGAGCCACACCTCCAAGCTAACAGGGAACGAGGAAGAATCCAGCCCTAGGGAGGCTGAGGTAGGTATCTAACACCTAGCTGGTACCTAAAAAAAAAAATGGATACTTAATTTGGAAATAGACATTTTGTAGCAAACACCTGAATCTCAGCTACATACATCCGAAGAGGTTCAGCCCAATCACAGGCTGCTAGTGGATTCAACCACTCAGAGGTTCAGCCAATCACAAGCTGCTGGTGGACCAAAGCACCCAGAGGTTCAGCCAATCACAGGCTGCTAATTGAACAAACTACACCCAGAGGTTCAGCCAATCACAGGCTGCTAATCAAGCAAACCCAAGCCCAGAGGTTCAGCCAATCAGTGAAGAGTAACCAACTAGGCACTTTCTCAACCTCCTCTTCTTTCCTCTTTTTCTTCTTTAAAAAAAAAAATGTGTTTTTATTATCTCCACTGTTGCTATTCAACAAAGCAGTTCTTGCTGGCTTGCTCTCTTCCCTCCCCTCCCCTCCCCTCCCCTCTCCTCCCTTCCCCTCCCCTCCCCTCCCCTCCCCGTGCCAGTCCTGGGCTCGAACTCAGGGCCTGGGTGCTGTCCCTGAGCTCTTCTGCTCAAGGCTGGCGCTCTACCCGCTTTGAGCCACAGCGCCACTTCTGGTGTCCTGGTGGTTCATTGAAGATCGTCTCTCACGGGGACTTTCCTGCCCAGGGCTGGCTTCGAACCCTGATCTTTAGACCTCAGCCTCCTCCTCAGGAGGCTGGGATGACAGGTAGAAGCCACCGACCCCTGGCTCGCGGTGTGCTTTCCTGATGGCGCCGGGTCTGGACTGCTAGGATGCTGCACCGCCTACCCGAGTGGACACCGATGCGAATCCAGACGGGCAGGCCCGGGAGGTGCTCCAGCTCGAAGGTCCCCCATGAAGCTGAGGATATCCAGCGCCATCTTGGCGATGTCCACGGCGTGCCGGTTGCCATTTCTCTGGGGCAGGCCACTCGCTACCACGTACGCGTCACCGATGGTTTCTACCTGGGAGAAACACGCGCTGGTCAGCAGCTTGGATGACTTCCTGCAGGATTTCCCCTCCAGCGTGGCTCCCGTGGCAAAGAGAAACAAAAGAAAACCCAAGGAAGAAGTGTGGAGAAACGAGTTGAAGCCAAGTCTCTTGCATCCTTTTTTTCTTTTCTGGAGTGAATTCAAGACCCATTTTTGTCTTGGCCAATTGCTTCAAGGCTTTCGTAACAGTCTGATTAAGCGCACGATAAAATCGCTATAAAGCTTGTGGGCCTCTAAAAGTACGACTTAATTACGTTCAATTGCGCAGGTGTGACAGCTGGGTAAATGGTTAAATAAGCGGAGTGGGTGTCCTCGGAGGGAGGGAATGAACGACGAGGGTCGGGCGAGTCCTGCTTTTTTTTTTTTTTTTCTTTGCCAGTCCTGGGGCTTGAACTCAGGGCCTGAGCACTGTCCCTGGCTTCCTTTTGCTCAAGGCTAGCACTCTGCCACTTGAGCCACAGCGCCGCTTCTGGCCGTTTTCTGTATATGTGGTGCTGGGGAATCGAACCTAGGGCCTCGTGTATCCGAGGTAGGCACTCTTGCCGCTAGGCTATATCCCCAGCCCCCAGTCCTGCTGCTTTTGAAATCTGTGCCTCAACACGGCCCAGCGTTGGGCGGCGACTTGGAGCCGCGTCAGTGCTTCCGGACATGCAGTCTGAAAAGGCCGTTGGTTCTCAGCCGGGCACGGGCGGCTCCCGCCTGTCATTCCAGCCATTCGGGAAGCTGAGATCTGAGGGGCTTGGGTCGAGGTCCACTGGGGCAGGGAAGTCCTCAAGATTTCTTATGTACGGTGAACCACCCCAAAGCCAGAAGTGGAGCTGTGGCTCAAGTGGTAGAGCGCCATGGGACCTTGAGTGAAAAATCTTACCGGGCCCTGAGTTCAAGTCCTAGGACTGGAACTAACACACACACACACACACACACATATGTATACACACACATACATATACACACACATGTTCATTCCTGTTGGAATTTGTGTCTTAAAGCTAAGCGGCCATCGGGACATCTGATCTATCTGACTCTTCTACTTTTCTTTCCTTTTCACGTGGGCTCAGTCTTTCCCCCAATTAAAGACGACACTCAATAGCCAGGCACGGGTGGCTCACGCCCGTCATCCCAGCGACTCAGGAGGCTGAGATCTGAGGATTCGGGTTCAAAGCCAGCCTGGGCTGGGAAAGTCGAGGAGACTCTCATCTCCCGGAGCGTCCGGGCCCTGAGTTCAAGACCCAGGATGGGCAAGAAAAACCAACCGTGGTGGTGGGGCTCTGGGGCCCCCGTGGGCCCGGCCTGGGCGGGTCGGGGCGGGCAGTGGGGCCTGGGTGGATTGGGGGGGGCGCCCGTGGGGTGCGGGGGGGCGGCAGGCCCCGAGCCGGGCACCTTGTAGACGTCGTGGCGGTCCACGATGTGGTCGAAGCTGCGGTACATGTGGTTGAGCATGTCCACCACCTCCATGGGCGTGCTGTACTTGCAGATGGTGGTGAAGCCCACGATGTCGCTGAAGTACACCGTCACCTCCTCGTACAGCTCGGGCTCCACCACGCCCTTCTCCTTCAGAGACTGCACCACCAGCCTGAGGGACGGGGGGGTGGGGGGGCGGGGGAGCCAGGGTTCGGCCTCCGTGGGGGCCCTGATGGGCTGGGCCGCTGCCCAGTGTCGACTCCCCCGCCCCTCTCCTTCTGCCCTGGCGGTGGTACCAGCTTGAATTTCCACTTGGAGACCCGAGAGAGCTGGGTGCCCCCCTCCCCCCCTCCCCCCCCTCCCCCCCCCTCCACCGTGGTGGCTCCCGCCTGTCCTCCCAGCAACTCAGGAGGCTGAGATCTGAGGATCGAGGGTTCAAAGCCAGCCCGGGGCAGGAAAAGTCTAGGAGATTCTGATCTCCCAGGAAACCGGAAGTGGCGCTGTGGCTCAAGTGGTAGAGCGCCAGCCTCGAACTGAAGAGCTCAGGGACCAGCGCCCCCCCCGGGGGGTCCTGAGTTCGAGTCCCAGGACTGACAAAAATGAAAATTTTTGCAAAAAAAAACAATATGGGGGCTGGGGATATGGCCTAGTGGCAAGAGTGCTTGCCTCCTACACATGAGGCCCTGGGTTCGATTCCCTAGCACCACATATATGGAAAACGGCCAGAAGGGGCGCTGTGGCTCAGGTGGCAGAGTGCTGGCCTTGAGCAAAAGGAAGCCAGGGACAGTGCTCAGGCCCTGAGTCCAAGGCCCAGGACTGGCAAAAAAAAACCAAAAAAAAACAATATGCTAGAGGAACTCCCCGCCCCGCCCCCCCCATCGCGGTGGGGAGGGCGGGGGGCAGAGAGGAGAGGGCTGAGGCATGGAGGGCGGGGTCGGGGAGGCTGGGCCTCCGTCACCTGGGGAGCAGCATGAAGTTGAGCTGGTCGGCGCGGTCCCTCTCCGCCTTGTACAGCTGCGTCCTCTCCTCCACCAGGTGCTCCAGGTCCGCGAGTACAGCTGCAGGCGCCGGATGAGCGTGTCCATGTACGACTCGTTCTTCTGGTCGTGAAACAGCCTGGCGGGGTGTGTGTGTGTGTGTGTGTGTGTGATGGAAATAGGAAATAGGAAGAAAGAAAACGAGTGAACAGCTGGGAATCAAGAAGAGAGGAGACGGAAGCTCTGGGGGAGCGCTTGGTGACACGTCGTCTCAGCTTTTATGAAACAACAACAACAGCAATGATGGTGTTGGGCGCCGGTGGCTCCCGCCTGTCATCCCAGCGACTCGAGTGGTGGAGATCTGAGGAGCGAGGTTCAAAGCCAGCCCCGGGCAGGAGAACCTATGAGACTCTCTTCTTTCGTGCCACTCCTGGGGTTTGAACTCAGGGCCTGAGCTTTTTGATCAAGGCCGGCGCTCGACCACTTGAGCCACAGCCCCACTTCCGGCTTCTCTTAGTGGTTCATTAGAGAGAAGAGTCTCCCAGATTTCCCCACCCAGGCTGGCTTTGAACTGCCATCCTTTAGAACTCAGCGTCCTGAGTAGCTGGGATGACAGGGCCTGGACTCCACTCTCATTCTTAGATGCCACAGAACAAAGACTCTCGGGGAGGTGGGAAGCAACACGAAACCCCACGGGTGGAAGGACAAGTTGACGTCTCGGCCATACCCAAATATCTTGGCGAGCGTGCTCTCGATTTTCTTGAAGTCTGGTCTCCTTTCCGGTCCTCTTCCCAGCAGCTTTTTATCAGCAGATACACCTGCAAGGAAATAAAGGGGGAGCTCACGCCTTTGTCATGCCAGACACTCAGGAGGCTGAGATCGGAGGATCGCGGTTCAAACCCAGCCCGGGCAGGAAAGTCGGTGAGACTCCTCCGCCTGTCTCCAATCAACCACCAGAAAACGGGAAGTGGAGCTGTGGCTCAAAGAGGGTAGAGAACCAGCCGTGAGCAGCAGGAGCTCGGGGCCAGAGGTCAAAAACAAAACCACAGGAACCCCCCAACCGTGAGATTGGTGCATCGTAGAAATGTTCATTTCATAGTGTGTGGCAGATAAGGGGCGGATTGCATTCTCATTCTCTCTCTCTCTCTCTCTCTCTCTCTCTCTCTCTCTCTCTCTCTCTGGGAGGAGGTCTTGTCAGAGGAGATTCTGTGAAAAATCTCCAGCCAGGACAGTTTTGTTGGGTAACCTGGGAGGGGCCCCCAAAATGCAGTCGCCCCCACCCCGATCCAGGAGGAAGGAGGAGGAAGACAGGAAGGGAGAGAGGGGAGTAGGACCAAGAGGCAGAGCTTGAACCACGAGGCCGCAGGCCAAGGGGTGTTACCAACCCCCAGAAGGTTCTGGAAGAGGCAAGGTCATCATCCCCCCAACATCCTGGTTGTGGTCTCAGACCCTGCACCCCGCCTCCCCCCACCCCCCAGAAATGAAGCGTTTGGGTGGCGGTGGTGGTGATAGGTGGACAGAACTCTGACCTCCAGCTCATTTTCCTCGGCTGTTTCCAGAAACAGGTCCGGGCGGAAGGGTCTCACTCCATCGTAATTCTCCACGCGGAAAATCTTCTCTGATTGGCGAGAAGAACGACAGGTTTAAACACTAACACCCCCGCCCCCCCGCCCGCTCTGCCCCGGCCGCCCTAACCCGGCCTGGTGGGCAGGAGTTGTGGCAGAAAAGGAAGGGTTGATCTGGGAGGGGCCCCCCCAGAAACCGGAGGCGAAGGAAGGTGAACGAGGCCCAGAACCACTGCACAGCCGCCGGGTCACTGCCAGGGCCCACGCCCCACGCCAGAGGCTGAGATCTGACCATAGGGGTTTGGAGCCAGGCCCAGGGTGTCCAGTGTCCCGGCCTTCTGGAACATTCCGGCGGGCACTGTTTCGATCCCTGTGTGCAGTGCGTGTATGGTCGAGGAGGCTGGGGTGTGTGGCTCACAGACGCGGCTCTGGGCTCCCCGGGCCCCCCCCCCCCGGTTCACCCTGACCCCCCCCCCCCCAGGGCACCGCCTTGCCTTTCTGGTCCGGCAGCTGAGGGTGTGGAAGGTCTCCTTGCGCAGCACGATCTCCTGCCCCACCACCCCGAAGCTGTATGCGTCCCCCTTCTGCGACAACGCCCGCCCCCACGCAGGTGCTCGGGTGCCGTCCACAGATCTGCATGGGGCCCGAGAGGGGGCAGTGGCCTGTGGATCTGCATTCCTCACTCCCTCCTCCCTCCTCCTCCTCCCTCCTTCCTCCCTTTCTCTCTCCCTTCTTCCGCCCTTCCTCCCTCCCCTCCTTCCTTCCTTCCTTCCTTCCTTCCTCCCTTCCTTCCTTCCCTTCCTTCCTTCCCTCCCTTCCTTCCTTCCCTTCCTTCCTTCCTTCCTCCCTCCCTCCTTTCTCCCTTCCTCTTCCCTTCCTTCCCTTCCTCCCTCCCTTCCTCCTCTATCCCTCCTCCCTCCTTCCCTTCCTTTTTCTTTCCTCCCTCCTTCCCTTTCTCCCTTCCTCCCTCCCTCCTTCCTTCTTTCCTCCCTCCCTCCCTCCTCCCTCCCTCTTCCCTCCCTCCATTCCTTCCTCCTTCCTCCCTCCCTCCCTCCCTCCTCCCTCCCTCTCCCTCCCTCCCTCCTCCCCTTCATCCTTCTTTCCTCCCTCCCTCCTCTCTCCCTCCCTCCCTCCTTCCTCCTTCTCTGTCTTGTTCTCTTTTGCTGCACTGGGGCTTTGAACCCGGGCGCTGGCCACGCCGGGCCGTTCCTCTTCCCCCGGGCATCACCATCCCGTCAGTGGGGAACGGACCACCCCGTGACCCCGGTGGTCTCCCCGACGACCGCTGCCCGCTCCCTGGTGACGGCAGCCGGCGCCGACCTTTCCTGGGCGGCAGGATGGAGTTGCAGCCGAAGTCCGTGATCTTCACCACCATGCGGCTGTCCACCACGCAGTTGGTGGACTTGAGGCGGCCGTGGACCTCGATCTTGCTGGCATGCAGGTAGGACATCCCCTGTGTGGGCGTGGGGGGCGGGGAGGGGGAGGCGTGAGCCGTGTGGAGGGGCGTACGGTGTGCCACCACGTCCACCGGCGGGGGGAGGGCGCTGTCTGGCTGGGATCTGAGGATCGCGGTTCAAAGCCAGCCCGGGCAGGAAAGTCCATGGGACTCTCATCTCCAATGCAACTACTCAGCAAAAAGCCTGGCGCGGTGCTACGGTGGAAGCGGTAGAGCGCCAGCCAGCCTTGAGCACAAAGAGGCTCAGGGGCGGCGCGTAGGCCCCGAGTTCGAGCCCCAGGACTGCCAAAATGAATGAATGAATGAACTCAAAACGTGAGGACCTGGTTTCTTCCCTGACTTTCATGGGATTTGGGCTCCTGACAAGTGGATTGAAACGCCGAGGCTGGAGCTCGGGGCCCCTCGAGCCACGCCAGTGCCCCCCCCTCCCCCGTGTTTAACCCCACGCGTGTTTCGCATCTGCAGCGCCCTCACCTTGGCAATGTCGTACAGGACGGAGATCTTGAACTCCCAGTCCATGAAGGTGCCGTCGGGGTAGGAGATGGTGTCGTTCAACACCTCCTGAGTGCGAGGAGCAGAGGGATGGTGGGGTCGTGGGGGGGGGGTCACCCCGGACACACGGCCCGGTGGCGGGGATGGGTGAGGGGGGGGAGGAGCTCCCCCTCCTGAACGCACACACGGCCCGGGGCCCCCCCCCCAGAGCCCTGCATCGCCACCGGGGTGCGCACGGAGTCCCCGTCCAGAGCCGGGGTCGGGAGGCCAGTCACGTGGAAGACATTGCTTCCCCTCCCGAAGAGCCGGTCCCCCCTGCCATCCGCCCAGTCAGGGAGGGGCGCCCCAGGTTTCCGGAGTGGCAGGTGGTTTGGTTCAAGGAGCAAAGGCTGGGTACTGATGGGTGGTGTGGGGGCGCGGGTGGGGGGTCCAAGCTTTAATAATATATATATAATATACACTATGTTATGTATCATGTTATCAATTTATACATTATTATATATTAATGTGATAGTATATATTATATATAATACACGATCATAGTATATGCGATAGGCGTCACATTGTGTAAACTATTTGTAGTTCTATTCTGTAAATTCTGTCTATATCACGTATTACTGATCCTATAGTAATCATATCTATATCATACTCAATTCTATGTGAATTAATTATACTCAATAGACATGCTATATATATATGTGTATACCCATATTATCCATTAATTATCATGTATTATATGCTTATTAGCATACATTAGTCATACATAATTATTAGCACCTATGGTAGTCTATATTGTATATAGGATATATACACTTTGCTATAAGACAACCTATAATGTATTTTATATATTATTCTATAGCATAGAGTGTATGGTTATATAGGACATGTAATGGTGTGTTATATAATGATATCACACGCTGTATAGGGTGCCCGTGTGTTGGCGGCGTGCGTGGCCCCGTCCCCGTGGGTTCACCCCGCGCCCGGCCCGCCTCACCCGCAGCGAGCCCCGTTCACAGCACTCGATCACCGCGAAGACCCTGGCGTCCAGCCTGGTGGTGCCGTAGAACTTGGTGAGGTTGTAGTAGTCGGACTGCAGCAGCTGTGGGGGGGGGGTGGGAATGGGAGGGAGGAGGGAGGGAGGGAGGGGTTTGGACTTGGCAGCCGGGGTGGAGGCTCCGTCCCTGTGCATTTCAGTAAGGAGTCTTGGTTGCTCTTGGGTGTGTCAGTCCCGGGGCTCGAACTCAGGGCCTGAGCACTTCTTTCTGCTCAAGGCTAGCACTCTACCCCTTGAGCCACAGCGCCACCTCTGGCCGTTTTCTGTATATGTGGTGCTAGGGAATCGAACCCAGGGCTTCATGTATACGAGGCGAGCTCTCTACCACTAGGCCACGTCCCCAGCCCCTCGCCTCACCTTGTTGAGCTCGATCTTCTGCTTCTCCGTGAAGTCTCCGTCGCTGTGCTTCAGGTCCTTGAGGATGACCCTCTGTGGGCCCGGAGGGGGGGGGGGTTGAGGGGGGGACAACCTGGGGTCACAGCCGGCCGGGGGCGCGGGGCAGGGCTCCCAGAGAGGAGGGGACCATGCAAAGCGCCCCGGGGACGCTCACCGCAGCCACGAGGCTGCCATCTTCCTTCCCCATGGCCGATGGGTCCATTGCTCCCCATCGCCCCAAGACTGAAGTGGAGCCCCCCAGGGGCTCCCGGCAAGACCAGCGGGGGAGACCAGGACCCCCGCCCTACCCCCCATCTCCCCCTCCCCCTCCCCCTCCCTCACTGGGTGCCAAGGCCAAGGTCAAGGTGGAGGTCAGGGCCACCTTTTTGTCGTATTTCCACTGGGGCAGTCTCTGCATGGCGTCCCTCCTCTTGTCCTCGTCGATCTGCACAAGGAAAGTCTCCTGGGTGTCGGCCTGCACCCCAGTGGCTGGGGGCCTCCCGGTGTGGAGGGGGTGCCCACCCTGTACCCAGAAACCCAGCCAGGGGCTCTCCCCTTCCTCCCTCCCTCCCCCTACACCTTCTTCCCAGGTGTCTAATATTCCACCCCTCGCTCTGTGCCCCCCACCCCAATCCCCGACCCCTGGGCCACCTCTGCCCCCCCTTTCTCTGCTCCCCCAGCCCCTGGCCCCTTCTGGCCTCGAGTGGATGGACATACAGAGGGACAGATGGACGGACAGATGGACGGCCCTACAGGAGGGGGCCTGGACTGTGAACTCACCTCTGAAGTTTCACCGGTGAAACCACTCCTCCGTCTCCCTTGGCCTCTCTGTCTCCCTGTCTCTCTGTCTCTCTGTTTCTGCCTCTCTCTGTGTGTCTGTATCTCTATCCCTCCTTCCTGTCTATCTTTGAACCTCCATCTCTCTGTCTGTCTGTCTGTCTGTTTCTATCTCCATTGCTCTGTCTCTCTGAGTCTCTCTGTCTGCATCTCTGAATCTGTTTCTCTTTGTCTTTGTCTCTCTCCTCTCTATCTCTGTTTCTATCTCTTTGTATTGCTGTCTCTCTGTGTCTCCCTGAGTCTCTGTCTGTCTGTCTGTCTCCTCTCTCTCTGACTATTGCTGTCTCTCTGTGTCTGTCTGTCTGTATTGCTGTCACTGTCTCTCTGTGTGTATTGCTATCTCTCTGTCTCTGTGTCTCCCTGAGTCTCTGTCTGTCTGTCTCCTCTCTCTCTGAGTATTGCTGTCTCTCTGTGTCTGTCTGTCTGTATTGCTGTCACTCTGTCTCTCTCTGTGTAATGCTATCTCTCTGTCTCTGTGTCTCCCTGAGTCTCTCTCTCTCCTCTCTCTCTGTATTGCTGTTTCTGTCTTTCTGTGTCTCTGTCTGTCTGTCTCTCTCCTCTCTCTCTGTATTGTTGTTTCTGTCTCTCTCTCTGTGTGTATTGCCGTCTCTCTGTGTCTCCCTGAGTCTCTGTCTGTCTGTCTCTCCTCTCTCTCTGTGTATTGCTGTTTCTCTGTCTCTCTGTGTCTGTGTGTCTGCATTGCTGTCACTCTGTCTCTGTGTATTGCTGTCTCTGTGTCTCTGTCTGTATTGCTATCTCTGTGTCTCTCTGAGTCTCTGTGTCTCCTTCTGACTATCTGTCTCTCTCTCCTCTCTCTGTGTACCTGTCTCTCTCTCTCCTCTCTCTCTGTGTATTGCTGTCTCTCTGTCTCTGTGTCTCCTTGGGTCTCTGTGTCTCTGTCTGTCTGTCTCTCTCCTCTCTGTGTATTGCTGTCTGTCTGTATTGCTGTCTCTCTGTCTGTCCCTGAGTCTCTGTCTCCCTCTCTCTGTGTGTATTGCTGTCTCTCTGTCTTTCTGTGTGTCTGTCTCTCTCTCTCTCCTCCCTCCGTGTATTGCTGTCTCTGTCTGTCTGTATTGCTGTCTCTCTGTCTGTCTGTATTGCTGTCTCTCTGTCTGTCCCTGAGTCTCTGTGTGTGTGTTGCTGTCTCTCTGTCTTTCTGTGTGTCTGTCTCTCTCTATCTCTCTCTCCTCCCTCCGTGTATTGCTGTCTCTGTCTGTCTGTATTGCTGTCTCTCTGTCTGTCTGTATTGCTGTCTCTCTGTCTGTCCCTGAGTCTCTGTGTGTGTTGCTGTCTCTCTGTCTTTCTGTGTGTCTGTCTCTCTCTATCTCTCTCTCCTCCCTCCGTGTATTGCTGTCTCTGTCTGTCTGTATTGCTGTCTCTCTGTCTGTCTGTCTGTATTGCTGTCTCTCTGTCTGTCCCTGAGTCTGTGTGTGTGTGTGTATTGCTGTCTCTGTCTTTCTGTGTGTCTGTCTCTCTCTATCTCTCTCCTCTCTCTGTGTATTGCTGTCTCTGTCTGTCTGTATTGCTGTCTCTCTGTCTGTCTGTCTGTATTGCTGTCTCTCTGTCTGTCTGTCTGTATTGCTGTCTCTCTGTCTGTCCCTGAGTCTCTGTCTCTGTGTGTGTGTGTGTGTATTGCTGTCTCTCTGTCTTTCTGTGTGTCTGTCTCTCTCTATCTCTCTCCTCTCTCCGTGTATTGCTGTTTCTCTGTCTCTCTGAAGATCAGCCCGTCCAGTGTGGGTGGGTCGGTCAGCCTCTGCCCTCCCCTGTCCCCCCCCGTCCCCCCCCACACCCCCCCCCGGTCCGGCCTCACCTTGAGGCTCACGGGGCCGGCCTCGTTGGTCTCCAGGGGCAGGATGCAGTCGGAGGGGATGTGCGACCATTTCTTCTGGCGAAGCTCGTTGTCCCTCTGGTATTTCCTGCCCGGGGAGGAACAGCTCAGCGCGGCCGAACGCGGGGAGGGGGGGGGCTCTGTGCACCCCGACATCCTCAGCAGCGGAGAGCTCGGCCCCCCGGTCCCCCTGGGGGGGGTGGGAGGGGGTGGGGGGGGCCGCACCTGAGCACCAGCAGCGCGATGAGCAGTAGCAGCACCACAGTCCCCGTGAGGGTGAACACGGCGATCAGCAGCACCTGGGGGCCTGCGGGGGGGGGGAGGGGGAGGGGAGGGGGGACAGCGTGAGTGAGCGGCCATGCGCCCACTCTCACGCCAGCTCCGCTTCCCAGAGGGGAGAGAGGAGGCGCCAGGATTCAAGACCTGCGTGGCGGGACTGGTCCTCCTCCCCCCCACCCCCCTGTACCCCAAGATCTCTGGGCGAACGATGAAGTTTTGTTAGCTAGGAGAGGACGGGGTGGGGGTGGAGGCCTGCCCCATGACATCATCACAGGGCCGTGATGTCATGATGACATCACAACTGTCCAGGCAGCCTGATACACCACTTTCTTTCTGGCAGGTCTTTCTGGGGCTTGAACTCAGGGCCTGGGCGCCGTCCCTGAGTTCTTCAGCTCAAGGCTGGCGCTCTACCCCTTGGGCCACAGCCCCACTTCTGGTTTCCTGGTGGTTTCACCGGAGATCAGAGTCTCACGGACTTTTCTGTCCGGGCTGGCTTTGAACCCTGATCCTCAGATCTCAGCCTCCCGAGTAGCTGGGATGACAGGCGGGAGCTAGCAGCATCCGGCTAGGTAGGAACGCATTTTCAAGGTAGATTTCGCTAGCTTACATGGGGGCTATTTTTAGGGTTTTACCATAATACAACCCCACTATAATAAACGTGATGTCCTATAACCATAATACAGTGCCATAGCCATCCTACAATAGGTGCAGGGAAGCAGAATGGACGTTTCTAAACCGCAGCTGCGTGACAAACACGGAACAGCGTCTCCTGGTGTGTGCGTCCATCCCCTCACACCAGGAGAACAATTTGTGGGGGGGCCAGCGGATCCCCGAGATCTCACCCAGGCCCGGGACATCATTGGGGAGCCGGTGGTTCTTCCAGATGAACGAGGGGCTGGTGTCCTTGGCCTGCGTGCGGTTCAGGTGCGTGTCGTAGGTGAGGAGGAGCTTGTACTGCGCGGGGGGGGGCGGGGGGGGGAGAGAAGAGACACCGTAGAGCTTCACGCCGCGGTCCTGGGGCTCGAACTCGGGGCCTGGAGGGCGCTGTCTGTCCCTGAGCTTCTTTTGCCCAAGGCTGGCGCTCTACCCCACTTCGAGCTCCACTTGTGGTTTCTCTAGGGGGTTCACGGGAGAGGAGAGTCTCCCAGACTTCCCTGCCCCGGGGTGGGGGGGGGGCTGGCTTTGAACCGGGGAGTCCTGGGATCTCCCGAGTAGCCGGGAGGACAGCGTGAGCCGCCAGTGTCTGGTGGATGGGAAATGGTGCTGGATGATCATGAACGGCGCCCGGGCGGCACTGCCCCCTGGTGGCGCGCGGCTGTAACAACAGGCGACGGCGCCCTCCCCAGTCTCAGCCAGGTTTCTCTAAGTCTGCGCCCCTGGGCACCCCTGGGCACCCCCTGGCCGTCCACCCCCCCCCCCGGGGCGGGGGGGGGCCCAACGCCTCCCACGTAGCCACGCCTACCTTCCGGGTGTCTACCGAGGTGTACAGGAGGGCCATGGTGTTGTCAATGTCACCCCAGTCGTCCAAGGTCACGGGGCCCGCGTGGCCTAGGGCAGAGCAGAGCCTGAGAGGCTGCGGGGGAGGGAGGAAGGGACCAGGAGGCTGCGGGCTGAGGATCCCAGTTCAAAGCCAGCCCGGCTGGGATCTTCTCTAAGACGCCCACCTCCATCGAGCGAGCAAAAAGCTCGGAGGGGCGCCGTGGCTCAAGTGGTAGAGCGCCAGTGTGGAGTGCCACGAGCTCAGGGGGACGGCATCGGGGCCCCGAGTTCAAGTCCCGGCTCCGGTGCGCGCACGCACACACACACACTCACGTAGACGTGTCAGACGTCCGTCACACACACGCAGAGACGCGGAGGGCCGAGGCCTGCGCCGCGCCGCTCACCTTGGAAGGTCAGGTTCCGGAAGGCGTGTGAGAATCCCGACGTGGTGATGGCTTCTCCACTTTCCAGAAAGATCTGCAGCATGTGCCCGAACAGCAGGGTGCCGTCCAGGTAGGCGAACGCGAAGTCCTGTTTCCCCTGGAAGGTGAGAAACACCAAGCTCACTCCCCCCAACACACACACACACGCACATACACACGCATACACATACACACATACATATACACACATACACATACACACATACACACATACATACACATATACACGCACACACATACATATACACACATACACACATACACACGCATACACACATACACACGCATACACACGCACACACATACATGCATACACATACACACAAACACACATACACATACAGACATACACACAAACACACATACACACAAACATACACATATACACATATACACAAACACATACACATACACACATACACACAAACACATACACATACACACATACACACATACACACATACATACACACACATACATACACATACACACATACACACATGCACACACATACACATATACACACATACATACACACGCACACATACACACATACACACATACACACATACACATACACACGCATACACACATACACACACATACACACATATACATACACATACACACATACACACAAACACACATACATACACACATACACACATACACACATACATACACACATACACACGTACACACACACACACACACACAGCAGACGAGGCCCGGAGCCCTCCGGGAAGAACGAGGACGCTAAGAGGCCTCGCGCAGCCGGGGCGGCCGGGGCTAAAGGCCTCCCCAGGAAGCTCCGCCACGGGTCTGGGGTCCTTGCTGTGCCGCCTCCGGAAAGGCAGGGAAATGGCCGACTCCAGAGAAAGGCCTCGGCTCTGCTAGGCACATGGCCACCGCCCAGAAGTTTCCACAACTCATATAGATGCGTGTGCGTAACACACAACTCATATGTATATGTGTGTATATGTATAGATAAAATATATACACATAAAATATCCAAACGCATGTAAATATAAAAAAGCAAATGTACAATATATGATACTTATACATACTATCGGTAATATATAATATTATATGTTCATATTATATTATATAATACTTACATATTTATATTGTTGTATTATTATTCTACGATATTATACTGTATATTATCATATATAATTACACACAATGAATAATATATCACCGCATATAGTAATGATTGCATATTACACACAATAAATAGTATGTTAGCATATGTAATAATTATTGCATATTATACAGAATAAATAGTATATTATCATATGTAATAATTATTGTATATTGTACACAATAAATATCTTGTCATATATAATAATTATTGCATA
>NC_063187.1:4507414-4516116 GCF_023159225.1 Perognathus longimembris pacificus
GGTGCTCACGGTGATGGTGCGGAGAAGGTCTAGGCCTTCGCAGGTGCTACTGCGGCAGTCCCCCGAGTTTTGGATGAGCCCGTCGGAGTAGATGAACGAGGCGTTCACGACCACACGGATGCCTGGGGCGGGGGTGGGGAGGAGGGAGGGGAGGAGACTCAGGGTGGGGGGTGGGGGTCTGGGGTGTCCTGGGGGACTGATCTCCAATGGAACCCCCCCTCAAAAAAAAAACCCCACCAAAAAACAAAAGTCAGGAGTGGAGCTGTGGTTCAAGCGGGAGAGCGCCAGCCTTGAGCACGACACAACAACTCCAGGCCCCGAGTTCGAGCCCCAGGACCGGCACCCAAGCGAAACAAACCCAAGCAGCTAAAGGAGGGACGCAGAAGAGGCAGGCCGGTGGCTAGAAACCATCACCACGGCTTTCTTCCCTCTCTGCATGTCATCGCGCCTGATACAGATTGTTTAAATCTATATAATATTACAATTACATACTATCTACTATACATTATACATAATACATATATTATATATAATATTATATATATATTTAAAAGACACCCCAGAGCCCCCGGCACACCTGCTTGAGGGTAATAAAAGCCGAGGAACAAAACGGCGGGGAGATAACCGAGGAAGTGAAGCGCAAACCCGCAGGGTCGCGAGGCCCGAGGCGTCCTGAGCCCTGGTGCGTTTTCACCGCGCTTAGCTGTGCCTGGCTCTGCCCGCCGGGGGTGGGGGTGGGGGAGCCCGGGAGGGGGGGGCTGGGACCCCTGCGTGGGGTTCTTTCTCTTTCCTTAGGGTTGGGGTAACAGGGGACCCCCAATCCTCTCCCCCAGACCTCCTTGGAGAGGGGAGCCCCGTGGAGGGGGCGGGGTGGGGAAGCCCAGGCAGTGTCCAGGGGCTTTCTGGAGGGGCCCCCCCCTCCCCGTCCCCCCCCTCTTGGGGCACGGGGGTGGGGGGTGGGGAGGAAGATGCCCCCCCTCCCCCCTCCCCGCTGGTGCTCACCGGCCTGCTGTAGGCGCGTCCGCACGATGTCCAGGCCCAGGTTCACGGCGGCCTCCAGGTTGCCGTGGGACTCGGGGAAGGCCGAGTTGTTCATCATCAGCACGCTCAGCTGGTAGCTGCCATTGTCGCAGTTCCGGCTCACCTGGGAGGCCCAGAAGGCCAGGCCCGGCTGCGGGAACAGCCAGCAGCAGCAGCAGCAGCACAGCAGGGCCGGGATGGAGCCAGCGGGTGCCATGGCCGGGTCACCCCACCACCATGTCCCGCAGATCCCCGGTTTGGAGGGGATCCGGGGAAGTTCCCCCCCCCCCGCCTCCCTCACCACCACCCCCCCGCCCTTGGACAGCCTGTCGCCTCCGGAGCCCCCCACGATCTGCGCTGTCCACACCCCACCAGATGGCACGGGGCCCGGCCCGCCAGCAATCCACGGAAGCAAAGTTCACCCGGTGTGTTTGTGCAGAGGAAGGTCAGGGCTATAAAGAGAGAGGTCGCCCCAGCCGCGCCCCATAAAAGATGGTGACAGATGACTGGAGGGTGTGGGTGGGGGGGGGGGGGAAGCAGGGCCAGCGTGTGTTTTGCATGAGACATCCTGGAACATGGAACATGGCGGGTGGGTGGGGTGGGGGCTTCTGGAAAACACGGGTATGACCAGTCCATCATAACCCGGGCATCACCCTAGAACTTTCCGGGGAGGATGGATTCATGATCAAACACTGCCGTCCACAGTGGGAAACATGAGGAGGAGATGTTGGGGGGGGGGGGTGTCTCTTGGTGGTGTCCCAAGAATGTTCTAGAAGGCCAGCCAGGCAGAAGCTGAAGGGTGAAGGAGAGGCGGGCCTGCTGGGTCAGGGAGTGGGAAGGCACGAGGCCTTGTCGGAGATAATCTGGGCAGAGGGCAGCACCGGGAGTCTAGTCGAGATAGAAGATTCCAGAAGAGTGGATGGGGCGGGGCCCTGGAGTTGTCAGCAGGTGAGCAGCAGTCGTCTCCCAAGTCAGGAGACAAAGAGACATCCGTCCGTCCGTCCGTCCATCCGGGGAGCGGATGGGTTTGGAAAAGATCACTTAGGCTACCAGGGAAGGAATGTTCTGGAAAGAGCCAGGCGAGGGGCAGACTGTCTCTGTGGGACAAGTGAGTGGAGGGGTGGGTGGGAGGGGGGCAGACGTGAGAGGTAAGAGGGATGGGACCATGCCCAGCCACTCAGGAGGCTGGGACCTGAGGATCGTGGTTCAAAGCCAGCCTAGACAGGAAAGCACATGAGACTCTGATCTCCAAGGAACCACCAGAAAACCAGAAGTGGCGCTGTGGCTCACGCGGTAGAGCGCCAGCCTTGAGCACAAAGTGCTCAAGACAGTGCCCAGGCCCCGAGTTCAAGCCCCACGACCAACCCGACGAATAAAACAAAACACAAACCGATCGGTTGATCTACCACGCATGCCTGGATCTCTTTTGTGCCTGTTCTGGGTTTGCCTCGGCCGTTTTATTGAACACCGACTGGGAAGTCAGCAGGCGAACGGTCTTGTTTGATCTTCCCAACTGTAGCTCAGAGGATTTAAACCTTCTTTTTTTATTTTTTATTATCCTATATCCTTGCTTTATGGCGGAAGGAAACTCTTTAGACAGAAGATCCCATGAGCAGTATATGGGTGGGGGGGGCGGAGTCTGTATTGGGAGTTCTGGAACATTCTAAAGATCAGCCCTCTTCCACTCAGACCCAAGTGGCTGAGTCTGGGGTCTGGAGTTGGCGTGGGGGGGGGGGCGGGTGGGATGGGGGGTGACCGGGAATGAGAGAGAGAGAGTTCGCAGAGGGACAGGAGGAAGTGTGGGAGGGAGAGAGAGAGAGAGAGAGAGAGAGAGAGAGAGAGAGAGAAGAACCATAAATACATAAATGAGTTATAAAAAGATAGCAGACATTCAAGACAGCCAGACCAGGGGTATGTGTGTGTGTGGGGGGGGGAGAAAATGTTCTCTGTGCCCCCTGCCCCCCCAAAAAAGAAAAGCTTGGGGGTGCTCTGCATCGCCTTTGTGTTTTCAGCCTGGCTGGTCTCTGCTCCTGAACATCTATCTCCCTTGCCGTCTTGCCCCGGCTCTTCTTTCCTGTGTGTCACATGGCTGGTGCAGGCTGGGGAGGGGGGGGGTGCCCGGTGATCCCCGGGGAGCCCCTGGGCCTGGGGTGGGCTGGGCACCCCCAAGGCCTGTCCACACTGGGGGCTGTCTACCTCGCTTGCAGCAGGGTGTGCTGATCTACCACCTTCCCTAGGGGAGTTAAGGGGCTGGCCATTCATGCATTTCTTCCTTCCTTCCTCTGTGCCACTCCCGGGGCTGGAACTCAGGGCCTGGTGGCAACGACGAGTTTGCTTATTATGATTATTTTTATTGTTTGTCAATCGTGACCGGTGTCGAGTCTGGTGCTGTCTGTCGGTTTATTGCCGGAGGTTGGCGCCTCTACCACTTGAAGCTCAACTCCACTTGCAGCTTTCTGGTGGTTTGGTTGGGAGATCAGACGTTCCTGCCCAGGCTGGGCTTTGAACCTCAGATCTCGGCCTCCTGAGGAGCTGGGATGACAGGCGTGAGGCAATCGCACCCTTACCTGCATCTGGAGGTCCCTAGGCCTTCACTCCAGGGATCTCCCTTATAAACGCCGGGACCTGCAGGCCGCGCCAATCAGAGAGGAGCGCGGCCGCCAAGCACCGCCCCCACCCGGGGCCAATGGCAGGCCGCGCCAATCGGAGAGGAGCGGGGCCGCCAAGCACCGCCCTCCCCACCGGGCCAATGGCAGGCCGCGCCAATCGGAGAGGAGCGCGGCCGCCAAGCACCGCCCCCACCCCGGGCCAATGGGAGCTTGGCCGCGGCTCGCCCTCATTTGCATACGAGGAACTATAAATACCTCGGGCCTGAGACCCCAGCGCCGCACACGTGGCCCATCAGGGGGTTGGGCGCACAGCTCTCTCCGTGAACGCCTTCTGGGGGTGGGGGGAGGGAGGGGACTAAGAAGGGCCTTTGGGGGTGCCGAGAGGAGGGGTGGGAGGGCTGCGCTCAGGAACACCTTGAGGACGCCCGGGTCTCCTCGTAGATGAGCCGCGAGATGCGCGGGACGCCGCCGCGCCGGATGGCGGGCTTGGGGATGCCCTGGATGTGGTCGCGCAGGACCCTGCGGTGCCGCTCCACACCGCGGCCTTCGCTTCGGCCCGACGTCTTCCGGGAGCGCGGGAGCCGAGCGCTGCGGCGGTGTCTTTTATAGGCGCTGGTAGCGGACCTGTTTGAGAACCGCGAGTGGGCGGGGCCTTAGGCCACGCCCCCGGGGGCTTTGCGCTTTCGATCCCGGGAGCTCGCACAGCCCGGCTGGGGTCTGCCGCTTTGAGTTGTTTGAAATATGTATATTATATATTAAAAAAGAATTAACCTTTTTACTGTCTTTAAGTAGTTCTAATTTGTACGGCATTGGGTTTAAGGGGTCGCTTTGTTGCCATCCAGCAGTTTATGAATACAATGCACCTTGATTAATGTCACCCCTCTTTTTAATTTTGTAGGATCTGCGTTGAATTTACTTTTTTCTTTTTGGCATTTAACACAGCTGTTCACGTGTACATGGCGCCTCGGGTCTGTATCATCGCTTCTGCATTTTCCCCCTTCCCCTATTACTACTATTTAACTTTGTGGCATACACAATGAGTTATGTTTGGCCTAATTTGGTAACTGAAGGTTTTAATGGGCTTTGCGGTGGTTAGGTTTATATCCTTCTTTCTCCTCTCGGGGAATTAAACACTAGTGGCGTCTAGGCTCGCTTTTTGACCCTGGCTGGTTTAATCGTTGACAGACATGGGGTGGGGGGGGGGGATATCTTTAGCAGTCTTTTGCTGTTGTTCTTAGTCTTGGAGACAGCGCTTCCCAGCAGGAAAGTCTTTACGGTAAGAAATGTATCCTATTTCGAGATGCTTACTCGCGTATGTGGATTTTAATCGTCGCCCCCCCCCCCAACTGTGGCTCGCACCTGTCTGTAATCCTAGTTATTCACCAGACTGAGAGCTGAGGATTGTAGTTCGAAGCCAGCCTGCGCGGGGAGAGAAAGTCCTTGAGACTCAGTTAAGCAGCCCAAAGGCCAAAGTGGAGCTGTGGTTTTAGCGGGAGAGCACCAGCTAAGTGACAGTGATTCCCTCCCCCCCTCCCCGAGTTCAAGCCCCAGTGCCGGCGTTAACTACTGAGCGCCCAGGCTCCTGTCACGCGGCTGTGTTCGTCTCATGGTGCGGAACACCGGGAGGACGTGGCGTCTGCTCTCACACAGCGTCTCCTTGGGCTTCGGAGGCTCTGCGGGGAGCGCCAGGCGCTCTCCTCTCTCTTCCCAGGCTGGCCGCAGCCTCTGGGCTCCTCTGCCGGCATGCTGGAGGGGTCCCAGGCGGGCCTCGAACCGGGGACGGTCTCCGCCCAGCGTGTGCAGGTGCGCGAGGCTGGTGCGCGCTCCGCCCCGAGCCTCACAGACTGCCCTGCCCCGGCGGGCTTCGAACCCCAGCCTCCTCAGGTCCCGGCAGTGACCGCCCTCGCAGCCCGCGGCGGCCGTTACGTGAACCGAGAGGAGAAACGAGCCCCGTGAGCGGCTCGGCTCCAAGCTCAGCGGGCTCGCGGGGTGGGGGGTGTGTAGGGGCATTCAGCGGCCCGCGCGGGTGAGATGGAGTGCGGGAGGGGGGGAGGCCCGGGGGATCCGAGCGCTCGCCCGCGGGCCCTGAGCGGGCGGAGGCGACTGGCGGGGCGCAGCCCGTTCCCCGGCGGGAACCTGGGTTCTGGGGAGTCTGGGGTGCGGGAGGGTCCTGGGGACCCCCTGCCCCGGGACTGGAGAGCCGTCCGGGCCGGCATCCAACGTCGCCCATCTCGTCCCCCCCAACGGGTCCCAAAGTTTTAGGGACCCTGCCCCACTGCACCCCACACCGCAAGGCTGCGGGGACGGGGCGGTGTGAGCGCCCACGGGGGGCGGCGCTGCGGGGACGGGGCGGTGTGAGCGCCCACGGGGGGCGGCGCTGCGGGGACGGGGCGGTGTGAGCGCCCACGGGGGGCGGCGCTGCGGGGACGGGGCGGTGTGAGCGCCCACGGGGGGCGGCGCTGCGGGGACGGGGCGGTGTGAGCGCCCACGGGGGGCAGCGCTGCGGGGACGGGGCGGTGTGAGCGCCCACGGGGGGCAGTGCTGCGGGGACGGGGCGGTGTGAGCGCCCACGGGGGGCAGCGCTGCGGGGACGGGGCGGTGTGAGCGCCCACGGGGGGGGGGGGCAGCGCTGCGTGGCCCCTGGAGGCGCTCACGTGCCGGGGTTGGAGCCCCCAGAGCCCAGAGGCGGGCGGGTGAAATGCGCCCGTGACTTCCGGACAGCGACGGGGGCGGCGCGCACCCCGCCATGAACGAGGTGCTCCCCCTGCCCCCCCCGCCAGCGCGCCGCGCCCTCCCTGCTCACGTAGGCGGCCGCCGAGGTCGGGAAATAACTTTACTGGGGAGTGGGGGGCGCGCTGCCCCCCGCGCTCCGTCCGTGCGGGGGCCCGGGCCCGCCGCTCGGCGCGGGAAGCGCCGCCGTCTGTACAGGCCGCGGCTGAAGGCCGCGCGGGCGCCCCCCGAGTCAGAGCAGCCCCTCCATCTCCTTCATGAAGGCCTCGTACACGTCGTCCTTGGTCTGCACCGACACGGGCGCGGCGGGCCCGGCCTTGGGCGCCGCCTTGGCCAGCGGCGCGGCGGGGTCCTCGTCGGGCTTGCGGGGCGGCAGGGCGGCCGCGCCCTTGTTCTCGCGGCGCACGCGCAGCGCCGTGGGCACGAAGCGCGTGATCTCCGCCTTGGGGTTGGTGATCTGCGGCTTGGCGCTGATGGTGGCCGTGGCCTTCTTCTCGATGGTGGCGGCGCTCGTGTCGTCCGCCTTGGGCCGCTGGATCAGGTTGGGCGGGGCGCTCAGCACCCCGGGGTTGGGCAGGGGCGCGGGCGGGAAGAGTCCGGGGGGCGCGGGCCCCAGCGGCGGCACCAGCGGCGGCCGCATCATGCCGGGCCGGGGCGGCGGGATCCCTGCGGGGGGAGCGCGGGCGGGCGGGCCGGGGTGAGCCGGGGCGCCTCCCCGCGCCCCCCTCCCTCCCGGGCCCCCGGAACCCCACCCCAGCCTCACCTGGGGGCGCGGGGGGCGGCAGGCGCGGCGGGGGCCCTCGCGGCGGGGGGCCGGGCGGCAGGCCGGGCGGGGGGCCGGGGGGCGGGCCCGGGGGCCGGCCCGGCGGGGGGCCCGGCGGCAGAAGGCGCGGCAGCGGCCCCCGGAGCCCCGGCATGCCCGGCGGTCTCAGGAACGGCGGAGCCCCTGCAAGACACGAGGGGCGCGTGGGGGCCGGGCACGGGGCGCTCGAGCCGCCGTGGGGCGCGAGGCGAGGCCTGGCAGCAGGCTCCGCGCCTGCGCACACCTAGCACCTCACGGGCAGAGGAGAGGGAATCCCCCGGGGGGCGGGCGGCCCCACGGGGCACGGAGGTGAGTCACCCCCCCCCCCCCCCCCGCCCGCCCTCCTGCCCGCCCCTCGGCGCTGACCTGGAGGGGGTCCGGGCGGGAGGCCGGCGGGGGGCCCGGGGGGCCGCAGCGGCGGGGCGGGCGGCGGCCCCAGGGGCGGGGGCCCCGGCATGGGCGGCGCCTGCAGCTGCGAGGGCGGGCCGGCCTGCGGGGGGCCCTGCTGCGGCGCGCCCGCCGCGTCGGGGTGCGAGTCGTCCTTGTGCTGCTTGGCCGGCGGCTTCTCGGCCTCCGAGTCGTCCGAGTCATCGTCGTCCTCGTCCTCCGAGAACTCCTCGGCCTCGCGGCCCTCCTCGGGGATCTCCTGGCCTGGGGGGCGGCGGGGCGGGGTGGGGTGGTGAGCGCTGGCCCGCGGGGCGGGGTCGGCTCGGGGCGGGGCCGGCTCTGGGCGGGGCGGGGTCGGCTCTGGGCGGGGCGGGGTCGGCTCTGGGCGGGGCGGGGCCGGCTCTGGGCGGGGCGGGGTCGGCTCTGGGCGGGGCGGGGCCGGCTCTGGGCGGGGCGGGGCCGGCTCTGGGCGGGGCCGGCTCTGGGCGGGGCGGGGTCGGCTCTAGGCGGGGCGGGGCCGGCTCTGGGCGGGGCGGGGCCGGCTCTAGGCGGGGCGGGGCCGGCTCTGGGCGGGGCGGGGTCGGCTCTGGGCGGGGCGGGGCCGGCTCTGGGCGGGGCGGGGTCGGCTCTGGGCGGGGCGGGGTCGGCTCTGGGCGGGGTCGGCTCTGGGCGGGGTCGGCTCTGGGCGGGGTCGGCTCTGGGCGGGGCCGGCTCTGGGCGGGGCGGGGTCGGCTCAGGGCGGGGTGGAGGGGTGGGGGGTGGTGAGGGCTGGCCCGCGGGGCGGGGTCGGCTCAGGGCGGGGTGGAGGGGTGGGGGGTGGTGAGGGCTGGCCCGCGGGGCGGGGTCGGCTCAGGGCAGGGTGGAGGGGTGGGGGGGGGGGTGAGGGCTGGCCCGCGGGGCGGGGTCGGCTCCGGGCGGGGTGGAGGGGTGGGGGGTGGTGAGGGCTGGCCCGCGGGGCGGGGTCGGCTCTGGGCGGGGCGGGGGGGGGTGAGGGCCGGCCCGCGGGGCGGGGTCGGCTCGGGGCGGGGCGGGGTCGGCTCTGGGCGGGGCGGGGGGGGTGAGGGCTGGCCCGCGGGGCGGGGTCGGCTCTGGGCGGGGCGGGGGGGGGTGAGGGCCGGCCCGCGGGGCGGGGCCGGCTCGGGGCGGGGCGCTCA
>NC_063187.1:4516616-4542466 GCF_023159225.1 Perognathus longimembris pacificus
TCTGGTGGTTCATTGAGATCAGAGTCTCACAGGGACTTATCCACCCTGGTTGGTTTTGAACCCCCAACCCTCGGATCTCAGTCTCTGGAGTAACTAGGATTACAGGCATGAGCCCCTGGCACTTGACTTTAATTTTCTTTATTGTTATTATAAAAGTGATGTACAAAGGGGTTATAGTTACATAAGTGGTGAGTACATTTCTTTTTTGGACAATGGCACCCTTCCTCTCTGCTGTCAGCTTTTAGTCCTTTCTCCTATGCACTTTCTTATCTGTCCTGCTGGCCCTTCCCTCCCTCCCTCCCTCCCTCCCTCCCTCCCTCCCTCCCTCCCTCCCTCCCTCCCTCCCATACTGGAGCTTGAACTCAGGGCCTTGCACTCTCTCTTGGATCCTCGGTGCTGGGTCCCAAGATGAGCACACACACACACACACACACACACACACGCATCAGTGCTTCATGAGCGTGCGGAAGGCTGGAGGGGAGACAGGAGGAGAGGTGCGCCCCTTTTCTGGAGTGTGGACTCAGGGCATTTGTGCGGCTCACTTTCCATCCACGCCCAGCCGGCACCCGGTACCCCTGGGGCGCTTGTGCCCGGGCGATCACAGGCGTGGTGCCGCGTCTCGAAGCGATTCACCCAGCGCGTGCTGAGCGGCAGCGGCGGTGTTGAGCTTCGCGGGGCAGGATTGCGAACGTCGTCCCGCACGCATTGGGTGCTGTCACGGGTCGGGGGGTGGGGTGGGGTATAAATGATCCTTTGGTGTCTCCGGGTGTGGAAGTGGGCGTGAGTCAGGAGGAGAGGACAGAGCTCTGTCCATCCATCCCGCGTTGGGGACTTGCCAGTGTGCTAGGGAGGCAGATTTGCCTTGGGAGCCAGGGTCTCGAGTTCAAATCCACCATCTGGAGAGTGACTAGAAAGATGAGCTGATTCCTAACAGGCTAGATCTTCAGCACGCGACCTTCTTCTCTTTGTGTCTGTTTGGTGTGCATGTGTGCGCGCACACACACACACACACACACACACGTTCTGCCCAAAGCCATGGTTGAAAAGCAAACATGTTCTGGGATTAGAATCATTCGCTTCTATTTTTTTTTCTTTTGATCCAAGACCGGGACGTGAACTCTGTACCTGTCGCTTGCTTTCTCTCACGGCCTTCCGCCAAGAGTGCTGACTACGTGTAGACGGCGACAGTCTCTTTAAAGGAATAATCCCACAGCCTTTTCCTTGACCACACATCACCATGATCGCAACGTTGAATTGAGTGGCGAGCACAGGACCGTTGTGAATTTTGTATACTTAAGACATTGGGGCGTCTCTGTGCGCGTACCAGATGCTTGTGTTTGTATCCAACGAACAGCGCTAGAAGGAGGAAGATACCTCAAAACAGATCCAAGAGGCCCGGTCAATGCCGAGAGACCGAAATGCATGCATTTTGAACTGATGTCACCAGATAGTTTCGAGTAACTGAGCGGTGTGAGACCCGAGCTCAGTCAAGCGCCTCTGAATTTGTGGGTGGCTGTGCCCCAACCTGGAATGCGAACTCAGGGCCTGGGTCCCTTTGGTGTTTTCTACTCAAGGCGGGTGCTCCATCGTGAGCTCTTTGGTTTATTAGAGATGAGAGTCTCACGGACTTTCCTGCCCAGCTGATCTCAAACCTGGATCTCGGCATTGACCTCCTCCTCCCCCTCCTCCTCCTCCTTCCCCTCCCTTCCTCCTCCTCCTCCCCCACCCCTCCTCCTCCTCCTCCTCCTCCTCCTCCTCCTCCTCCTCCTCCTCCTCCTCCTCCTCCCCTCCTTCTGCTTTCTCCCCTCCCCCCATCCTCCTCTGTGTATTCTGAGTTCAGGCGGAGTCTAAATCTGCTGCTACTTGCGAAGCTGCAGTGTGGCCCGAGGCGAGTTATTGACTTTGATGGATTTTAAGTTTTCTCGTCTGTAAAACGAGGAGAATGAGTCTCCCTCCCGCCGCACCTGCCGCGGCGGCGTCCGGCGGGGGAGTTCTCAGTGCTCTCGCGACGGCCACGGGTGGGGAATGTTCCAGAGCGCGTGGAGGAATGCAGCCAGGACCCCTCCACGCACACACACATCCTCCTCCGGGAGACCGGGGGCAGCCAGTCACCCGCCTCCGTGGCGGAGACCCGGGCTGGCCCAGGGTTCGAATCCCTGCTCTGCCTTTGCATGGTGGCGTGGGCTTTGTGAAGGGATGGAACCCATGGCCAGTAACCTCAGATCTCAGCCTCGCGAATAGCTGGGATGACAGGAGGGAGCACTGGTGCCTGGCTGCTGGAATCGGGGTGTGGTGTGTGTGTGTGTGTGTGTGTGTGTGTGTGTGTGGTTTGTGGAAGTCGTCACCGTGGCGTTGGACATGAGGTTCGCGTTGGGGACGCGTGTGGAACAGTCCCACTGTCCTGCTGGAGATTTTTCCACGTAGTGTGTTCTTTGTAATCCCACTCTACCCCACCTAACAGTAACAATAAAGTACATAAAAAAAATACACTTCTTTTTTTTGAAAAAGAAAAGTTCGGGTACCAGGGTCCAAGCCTCGAGTTTAAGCCCCCAGATTGGCATGGAAAAAAAAAAACCCCAAATAATCCACTTAGAAGTTATGCAGGGTGCAGTAGCGCCTGCCTGTAGTCCCAGCGGTGTGGAAGGCGGAGAGGGGAGGATGGAGGTTTGACGCCCACAGGTTGTCGAGTTGGTTTTCCACATGGTTCTGGAATTCTTGGCCTTTCAGATTTCGGAAAGAGCCACCCTGGTTTTCGAAACGCCAGCAAAGCAGACGTTGCCTTAGTTTCTCCTTTGTGTGTGTGTGTGTGTGTGTGTGTTACTGGGTTTGAACTCAAGGCCTTGTGCTTGCTAGTCAAACCCTCCGCCCCTTGAACCCCCACCCCTAGCCCATTTGCTTTAGTTTTCTCCTTGTGCTGATTGATTGATTCATTGATTGATTTTTCTGGAGCTTTGCCTCCATGTAGATGACAGCATTCCCGTGTCACAGCTCCTCCTCGCCGTGGCCCTCAGTTTCCCTCCCATAGGGAGAGAGAGAATCAGCCGTGGGGCAACCTGGGGGTGGGGGGCGGGGGGGGCTTCTTCTTGCCCACTATCAGGCCGGCATCCCACGCGTCAGACACACGCGGGGCCCGTGCCTTTGGATGCACGCGAGTCAGAGAGCAGGCTGGAAATAAACCCGGTGACCTAAAATTAGACCATGACTCACACGCCGCAGAAATAATCCCTTCCAAATGATTCACATTATGTGATTTCTGGAAGTCAAGAGCCGGCACTGTGGGACCCCAGATGGGTTTGTCTGTGCTCGACTTCGTGCCGGGTACGCGTTTTCGATGGACTCGAATTGTCCGTTCGCTAGAACACGCGGGCTTGGAGGAGTTTCATAAATGCCGGGCGCCGGTGGCTCCCGCCTGGCATCCCAGCGACGCAGGGGGCTGAGAGCTGAGGATCACAGTTGGAAACCGGCCCAGAGCGGGAAAGTCCACGAGGGTCTTATTTCCAATGAACCAGCACCAAAAAAAAAAAAAAAAAAGCCAGAAGTAGCGCTGCGGCTCAAGTGGTAGAGCGCCAGCCTTGAGAGGGAAAAGCTCAGAGACAGCGCGCAGGCCCTGAGTTCAAGACCCAGGACCTGTGTGCACATGCACACAGTTATTCTGCAAAGACAGGTAGAAGCAGGCTCTTCCTTACTCTGTCTCTCCCTTCTTTCTCTTCCATCCTCGATCTGTCTCTATGAAATGACTTCTAAAAAAGACAAGCTATAGACATCGTACGTAACTTCCACATTTTCCCCTGATTTTTGAAAGCAGTCGAATAGTTGGGATGGGGGCGGGGGGGGGGGAACGTGGAAAAGTTGGCAGAAAGTGAGAAACCACTGGAATAACAACCAAGACGGTAGCTGGGAAGAGGTTGATAATTCCAGTGTTTTCTGTGTCTTTTCCAATTTTGATGGCGGCCTTCGCTAGCGTTTCTCCTGCGGCTGTTTTGCTTGAATGTCGTCCTAGCATGAGCACGAGGCCTTCTCCCCCTGCCCCCCCCCATGCTTTTTATAAAACTTGGTAAACATCATTTTGGAGGCTACTTAGTGTTCTGTCATAATGCTATCGCCTCATTTTCTTAGCCACCCTCTTACTGTCAGCCACTTAATTACTTTCAATTCTTCACTCTTACAAATGACCCTGGCGTGCATCGCTTTGGTGTCTTAAGCTTTTCCGTTTGTATTTTACATTGTTTCCTGAAGACAGATCCCGGGACATGGAACGGCAGGGCCAAAGTGGGGGGGCTCGCGTTGCAAGGATCTTGATTCATGAACCCCCAAATCGCTTTTCCATTCTATTCCCCACAGCAAGAGAGATGGGGTCACCTCAAACCTGGCCCCCTGCTTTCCTCCTCCTCCTCCTCCTCCTCCCCCTCCTCTTTCCCCACCCTCCCCCCCCAGAGGAATCAATCCAATATGACTTAGCAGGTAAAAAAATTAAATACTTGGGCTGGGGATATGGCCTAGTGGCAAGAGCGCTCGCCTCGTATACTTGAAGCCCTGGGTTCGATTCCCCAGCACCACCTATACAGAAAATGGCCAGAAGTGGCGCTGTGGCTCAAGTGGCAGAGTGCTAGCCTTGAGCAAAAAGAAGTCAGGGACGGTGCTCAGGCCCTGAGTCCAAGCCCCAGGACTGGCAAAAAAAAAAAAAAAATTTAAATACTTGGTCATCACAGAGCTGAGCCCCAGCGATTGTCCGCGCTCATGAAGGCTGCGGTTTCTCTCGTGATTTCCCTGCTCACACCTGCACTGACATTGTGAGTTTTTCCTTGTACGCGTGGACACAGCCGTACGCCTTTGGTCTGTAAAGTTGATCATGAGTGTGTCACTGTTGTTTTTAAAATATCCTACTAAATCACGCATGTCATACCGCACCACGTACTTCATGCTAAATCATATATGTTATGCTACACTGTATGTTTCGTTACTGGGTTTTGGATGTTGTTTTGTTGTTGTTGTTTCCCTTCCTTAGTACTGGGGCTTAAACCCAGGGCCTTCCTCTCGCTCTGCCTTTTTTTGTTGTTGTTGTTGTTATTCATGGCTGGTGCTCTACCCTTTGAGCAAGGCCTCTAGCCTGGCTTTTGGCTGCTTCCTTGGAGATGATGGAGTGCCAGGGGACTTACCCCAGACTGGTTTGGAATCTCAATCCTTCAAGGCCTTCAGCCTTCTGAGTTCGCCGGGATTACAGGCGTGAGGTACCGGTTGATAGTTTTTCCACTGTTGTACCATGTTGTACCTGTGGCTCTGCCTTGTCCCCCCCCCTCCCCCCGCCGCGCCCCCCGGGGCTCTTGGCTTTCACGCTCACGGGGGAAGGGTTTTTCTGTCATGCCCCACGCATGCTTCCTCAGTGGTCGGCCACGCGACCGGGAATTGGGGGTGGGGGCTTCACGGGGTGGGCGCTGGCCACTGCTCACGGCCACTCGAGTCAATCCAACTCAGTCAAGGAGACTCTGGGTTTCCCTCCCTCTTTCTCTTCTTCACGCAAAGCTGGCTCTCTGCCCCTCGAGTGGCACCCTCCATTTCGGCTGTGTGGTGTTTTCGTGGGAGATCAGAGTCTCACAGACTTTCCTGGCCTGGGCTGGCTTTGAACCACGATCCCCGGGTCTCGGCCCCCTGAGTAGCTGGCGATTATGCGTGGGAGCCGGCGACACCCGGCTCAGGGCGGACCTGTTTTCCCTTTGTCCTGCGCCGGAGGAGTGGGTAGACTATGGGATGGAGACACCAGGAGTGGGGCCGATGGGAGGCGGGGCTTCGTTCCCACGCCAGTTCAGCTCACTGCCTCCTGTCGCGATTCTCAGAGGGGAGGTAAATCTGCCCCGCGTGACATCCATAATGAGACGCTCAGGTGGTTTAAAGAGTAATATTCTTCCCCTATTTACATATATTGATATGTAAAGGCTATGACTGAGAGAATACATAGAGTATAAAGAGTATCATAAAGAATATTCATATATATATAAAGAATACTATTTACAAATATATATAGTGGGCACCACAGAACTGCCAGGATGTTCTACTGAGGTTGACATGTGAGTGTAAAGTACACATTAGTGGTGGTTGGAATGGTGATGGTGGTGATGGTGATGGTGGTGATGGTGATGGTGGTGATGGTGATGGTGGTGATGGTGATGGTGCTGGCGCCCTGTGCACAGTACACCCAGTTCACCCTTCTGAGGCTAAGCTGAGTGCTCCGTGTTCCCCCCCCCCCCCCGACACGTCTGTGTTCCTGCTGTTCTCTGTTCACCGGCGTCATGGTGAATTCCACCTTGCGGGTCTGTGTGTGTGACACCCGTGTCTTTTCCCGCTGTGAGGTTGCACGTCTGCACGTGCGCGTGGGTGGGAATGTGTGGAGAAGCGTGGCTGAGGAGGGTGTCAGATGCCACGCGAGGTGGCCCACCATCCCCGGTGACACTCCTTGCACTGTGTGTGCACCTGGCAGACCCACGGCCGACCCTGGTCACCCAGGATGACCCCGGCTGGCTTAGGTGGGGCTGCCCCATCCTGATGGAGTTACGCGTGGGGTCTGGGCTGCTCAGGGATGAAAGCGGGGGCGTGCGGATACTGTCGTGTCAGAAGGCAAACGTCAGCGCATGGGCAGGAAGCCCACATCTGCGTATTGCTCCCCGGCATTTGCATATCGAGTTCACAAAGCCACTGTCTTCAAGGGTGTAAAATAAATAGTGTGACCCACTTGATCTCAGGGCCTGGACGCTGTCCCTGAGCTCGTTCACTCAAGGCTGGCGCTCTACCACCTGAGCCACAGTGCCACTTCCAGCTTTCCTGGTGGTTCATTGGAGATGAAGAGTCTCACGGACTTTCCTGCCAGGGCTGGCTTTGAACCATGATCCTCAGATCTCAGCCTCCTGAGTAGTTGTGATGACAGGCGTGAGCCACCAATGCCCTGCTACACGCAATCTTCATCAGTGTCGGGACAGTGTGTTTACTACTGAAAGCCCACAGTCCACGGAGATGGGTGAGGGCACCGTGGGGGTGGGCCGTGGCCTTT
This sequence comes from Perognathus longimembris pacificus, assembly GCF_023159225.1. Lineage (NCBI taxonomy): Eukaryota > Metazoa > Chordata > Mammalia > Rodentia > Heteromyidae > Perognathus > Perognathus longimembris. The sequence continues at coordinate 4,523,656 of NC_063187.1, forward strand.
GGTAGAGGAGCTTGTGAAGGAGACGGATGTGGGTGCCCCCGATCACAGGGTCAGGAAAGCAAGGGGACAGAGACTGTGTCAGTCAATGCCTAGAGTCCTGAACCATTGGTCATGTCCCAGTGTTGTTGTGGTTTGTTCGCCACCCAGTGTGTTTACTTGTAGATTTATAGGCACATTCTAGTTACAACACACGAGGGAAACCACACAGCCTGTGTTTCTTTGGGTCTGACTTACTTCGCATAATATGATTTTTTCTCCACGTTTTTATATTTCCTTACAAATGGGGCAACATTGTGCCTCTTGATCATTTCATCCCCTGAAGGCATCTGGGTTGATCCCGTGTCTTGGCTCTGGTCAGCAATGCTGCAGTGAACATGGTTGTACTGGTGGCTTTAGTGTGGCCTGGTTTGTGGTCAGTTGGTTAATTAATTCCCTGGGTGTGGGATTGATGGGTCAGCAGGAAGCTCTATCCTTAGTCTTTGAGGAACCTCCATACTAAGCCACCTATTTCTAAGTCCCACAGAAATTGGGCCCAAGAAAGAGGGGAAGGAAGGAGGGCAGGAAGAAGCCCGTCTGACTCCTCTCTGAGGAATGTGAATGAAAAGAAGCTCTGTATCTGCCCCATCATGGAATAGATAAAAATTCTGGGAGAAATATCAGCCATCTGCTACCTGCCCAAATGCTTTTGCTGTGAGAGGAGGAGACTTATTCCTGTTTTCTAAGCAGGAAAATGAGGCCATGGCTCTCCTTCCTTTCCCTAACACCGGTGAGGGTCAGGGCTACGTTTCAATGGCTGTGTTTTGGATGTGAGCCTTGGGCATTCTTCCCCTTCCTTCAGTGTGATCAAGATTGTAGCACATAACTTTACCTTGCCAGGTAAAGGCTGGCCATCAAGAGAGAGTTTACATCACAGTGTCCTTGGTTCAAACCCTGCCAACAAACAGCCCTCGTCGAAATATTTTGCAATTTCTGTTGTCCATAAGTTCTCAATAGCCAACTATGTCTTTTTGGGGTGTTCTGGGTTTGTTTGTTTTTTTTTGCCAGTCCTGAGGCTTGAACTCAGGGCCTGTGCACTGTCCCTGGCTTCTTTTTGCTCAAGGCTAGCACTCTGCCACTTGAGCCACAGCGCCACTTCTGGCTTTTTCTATATATGTGGTGCTGAGGAATTGAACCCAGGACTTCCTTGTTTTGTTTTGTTTTTTACCAGTCCTGGGCCATGAACTCAGGGCCTGAGCACTGTCCCTAGCTTCTTTTTAGTTAAGGCTAGCACTCTGCCACTTGAGCCACAGCACCACTTCTGGCTGTTTTCTATATATGTGGTACTAAGGAATCGAACCCAGGGCTTCATGTATATGAGGCAAGCACTCTTGCCACTAGGCCATATTCCCAGCCCCCTAGGACTTTCTTGTATACGAAGCAATCACTCTACCACTGAGCCACATACCCAGCACCCCAAATATGTCTTTGTCATTTTATTTTTCCAAGTTAGTCATGTAAATATGTTCTTTTGTTTTTAAATGTGAATTTGGTGGGGGGGTACATATTCTGAAGTTGAACCATTCTTGCATTCTTGATGTATGCTACATTTGATCATTCTTATTATTTTGAGTGTATGCTGTGTGTTTGGGTCACTATTTTGCTTCTGCCTTTATGTTCAGTTATCATTTGTTTGTATGTATGTATGATTTATATTTTTATTCTTTTTGTTTTGTGTCAGTCCTGGACTAGCACTCAGGGCCTGGGCGCTGTCCCTGAGCTTCTTTCACTCAAGGCTGGTGCTCTATCACTTGAGCCACAGCTCCACTTCCGGTTTTCTGGTGATTCATTGGAGATGACAGTCTCATGGACTGGCTTTGAACCGAGATCCTCAGATCTTAGCCTCCTTTAGTAGCTAGAATTGTAGGTGTGAGCCATTAAGTGCCTGAGGGCTTTTATATTTATAAGTGAGAAAGATTTATGATAATTCTCTTCTTCTTTTGTACTCGCTTGCCTGGCTTTAGAATGGAGCTTTCCTTCTTCTGCTGTTTTGCTTGACTTATATGGACAAGGCTCATTTTGGCCCTAAAAAATCTATTGTATCTGTAAATCGTACAATTCATTGTATCTGAAAATTACACCAGGACCCATTCTATTTCCTTTCATTTTTGTCAGGGCTGAGGTAAGATGGTAGGGAGGAAAGCAGAGGAATTAGGGCAAGGGATGGTTTTGTTGAATTTGAGTTTGATGCTTAATAACTAGTATTCTTTCTTTAGTGGTTAGTTTATTGATACTGTCTACCTTCTTTTGAGCCCCCTTCTCTGTTTGCTATTTATTATACACTGAACTTAAGAGCAGCTAGTTTTCAGAATATTCCTTGATTACTTTGAATTTCTGTTGTATATGTTATCATTATTTTATTTAATTTATTATCTTTAAGTAGTTGTACAAAGGAGTTCCCATTTAACAAAGCCGTTTGTGAGTACATGTGCTTTTATTTTTAGTCACGTATATCGTCTGCATCTGCCTATTTTTTCCCTGGTCGGTCCCCTCAGAACATTGTGTCTCTTCATGGCTCGGTCTTGTGTTTGCTCTTCCTTTCCGTCGTTTTGTGCTTTGCTCATTCATTCCTTCATTGTTTCTTTCTTTCTTAGGGCTGACTGTGGGGAGTGTTCAACAGCTGAATATTTAATTGTACTCTGTCATGTTTTATTCTCTTACTTTCTTACATTTATAGGTATCATTTTCTCTCTCATTTCCTTTAGTCATGCTCTAGAAATTTTTAATATTTAGTGTTTTTGTTGTTACTCTGTTAAAGGCTTTTTTAGTTTGCCTTATGATTCCCTCTTTTACCTTGGAGTTACCTAATCATAATTTTATTTCCTTCTAGCGTTGTTGATTAGGTGACTTTTTTTTAACCATCTTTAAAACTTTAATTTCTTATTGATTCGTGTTACAGAAAATGATGGTTGTTCTGTTTTTTATGTTTTGTAGTTTACTGGTGCGCTCTTGTAGATTTTGTGTGTCCTTTAGCTCACATTCTTTGTATTTCCAGCTATCTGAATTGTAAAACCCATTAGGTATCACGTAAGCAGTTCTTTCTTTGTCTATTGGCATTATTCTGTGAAAATGTTTCTTTTTTTTAGTTTTTCCCCTTTCTTAAAATTTTGATTTCCTTCACTTTATTTATTCATCCTGCCAGTCCTAGGGTTTGAAGCCCACCTGTACAGAGAGGCAGTCCCAGGACGGGAAAAAAAAATTTTGGGGGGGTTTGTTTTCTCTTTTTGAGTGAGATGATACATTTGGATTTGAGACTCGATATTATCCTTTATATGATAATCACGTGACCTTGGCTGTGGGCTCAATCTCCACATCCACTTCCTTGTTTGTCAGATCAGGATAGCTGATGACCGTGTGTGTGTGTGTGTGTGTGTGTGTGTGTGTGTGTGTGTGTGTGTGTATACTCAGGAGGCTGAGATCTGAGGACGGCAGTTCCGATGAACGAATAGCCAGGGCGGGGAAGCCTATGAGACTCTTACCTGCCATAAACGACTCAGAAAAAGCCGCAAGTGGCTTCAGTGGTAGAGCGCTAGCTTTGACCATAAAGAGCCTCAGGGACAGCGCCCAGGCCCTGAGTTCAAGCCCCAGGACTGGAAAAAGCAAAGCAAAGAAAAAGATCTAATAATGCCTGAAAAGTCACCTGACACACAGCGTGGACGGCACAGACCGGAATGTTCCCGGGCCAGCAGGTTTACATACCTGGCCTCAGGGTAGAAATCCACACTGAGCACACCCACCCCCCCCCCCGAAATCAGGCCTGCGCTGATTTATTATATTAATTAATCAATTTATTATAACGTGGCACGCGTAGACCCCGAGAGAATGAGTGGGGGAAATGAGATACTTCTTCCTAATTCAGAAATGAATTAGAAAAGCGGTAGAGACCCCGAGGAACTGCATGGCGATGAAGCGAGATAGTCCATATTAGTTCATGAGTTTTAAGATTTTCCTTATTTAATAAACCTCAATACCACAGCGGTGTCCCAGGCTCAGATGTAGCTCAGCAGTAGAACTAACCGCCTAGTGCGCCCATGTCAATGGGCTCCATCCCCAGCCTGGAAAGGGGGCTGCAGTGTCTGCTGGCAAATAGATGCTCAATAAACCCTTGGTGAGCGGAGGAGGCACCGGCCCCCGAGAAGGCTGTAGTGTGGTCCAGGCAGGCAGCCCCAGGCTTGTGTAATTATGATCCACTTGTTTCCTTCTTCTCCCATTTGTGAGGCTTGAACTCAGGACCCGAGCGCCGTCCCTGAGCTTCTTTTGCATTCAAGACTGGCGCTCTACCCCTTGAGCCACAGCGCCACTTCCAGTTTCCTGGTGGTTCATTGGAGATGAGAGTCTCACGGACTTTCCTGCTCCGGGCTGGCTTTGAACCCGCGATCCTCAGATCTCAGCCTCCCAAGGCAGCTGGGATGACGGGCGTGAGCCACCGGTGCCTACGAGTTTTGATTGTTTAGATAGACACGTCCAGGCTTTAGCGATGGGCCCAGAAACCACGATGCTCACTTCTTCTGGGAGGAGAGCAACAGGCAGGAGAGAGGATGGGGAGAAGCTTCTGGAGGCGGGTGCACCCGCTCTGAAAGGTAGTGGTGACACCCCATGCTTCTCTTGGACGACGGGCTTTCTCTCAGCTGGCCGATCTCCTTCTCATGCTGAAATGGAGTTGAGAGTCAACAGAGCCTTTGTGTACCGGCCGACCTGGTTCTAGAATCTCTGTAATGCATATATATATATAGAGAGAGAGAGACTTTGCCCTGGTGTGAACCGCCGAGCCACACGTCTGGTCCGTGTGCCAGACACACGATCGATGCGGGTTTCCTCCACAGCAAGGAAGGTTCCAGAATGTTCTCTGCCAAGAACTGGGGCTTGTGCTTCCTCGCCAACAGAATGCCCTCTGGGAACATCTTGTTCCCAGAGTCTTTAGGGTGCGCTTCACCGTCTGTCTGGAGGACCTGTGATCTGTGTGTGTGTGTGTGTGTGTGTGTGCGCGCGTGCGCGTGCTGGTACTGGGTCTTGAATGCAGGGCCAGGTTTTGTCGCCAGGCTCTGCTGCTCCCCTGGCTGGTTTCGAACCCATGCACCCTGCGGTCCCAGCCGTGGTGGCTCCCGCCTGTCATCCCAGCTACTCAGGAGGCTGAGATCTGAGGATCCTGGTTCGAAGCCAGCCTGGGCAGGAAAGTCCGTGAGACTCTGATCTCCAATGAAACCACCAGGAAACCAGAAGTGGTGCCGTGGTTCAAGTGGTAGAGCGCCAGCCTTGAGCAAAAGCAGCTCAGGGACGGCGCCCGGGCCCTGAGTTCAAACCCCATGACCACCACCGCCGCCACCACCAACAACAACAAAAGGAGACTGGGCTGGGGGATGGAACTCGGCTTTGGTGACCTCTAGAAGGTGTCAAGGTCACTAGTAGAGAGGAGGATGAGGCTTAAGGGAGTATGTATTAGGGGCCATGTGTAACCGTGCGCTCTCTCTCTCTCTCCTCACTCCCTCCCTCCCTCCCTCCCTCCCGCCGTCACAGGGAGAGGACAAGCTGAAGATGAAGGCCGGAGCCGAGTGCTGTTCCCCCAAGTTCTGGCTGGTGCTGGCGGTGCTGGCGGTGTCGGGCAGCCGGGCCCGTTCTCAGAAGAGCTCCCCCAGCATTGGCATTGCGGTCATTCTCGTGGGCACCTCGGACGAGGTGGCCATCAAGGATGCCCACGAGAAAGATGACTTCCACCACCTGTCCGTGGTGCCGCGGGTGGAGCTCGTGGCCATGAACGAGACCGACCCCAAGAGCATCATCACCCGCATCTGCGACCTCATGTCCGACCGCAAGGTGCAGGGCGTGGTGTTCGCCGACGACACCGACCAGGAAGCCATCGCCCAGATCCTCGACTTCATCTCCGCCCAGACGCTCACCCCCATCTTGGGCATCCACGGGGGTTCCTCCATGATCATGGCCGACAAGGTAAGGCCGGGGGGGGGGGGGGGGGAAGGCGGGCGGGGCCGGGCCGGTGAAAATCCGGAGCGAGACGCCGGGTTCTCGAACCTTCCGGGGTGTGTGTGTGTGTGTGTCCGGATGTACTTTCTTGGTCCGAGGTGTGTGAGCATTTGGCTCTGTTTGGTTTTTACCTTTGCACTTGGGCGTGACTCGGTGTCCCCCTCCCCCCCTCGCCAGCCCGATGTCCTGATGACCGCCTTGGGGGGGGGCGGGGCGGAATCGCCTGCATTGCTGTGTGCGTGGTCCTCACCCTTGTTCGTATCACGAGATGATTGATGTCACCGGGGCGCGGCGGTCTTGGTCTGGGTTGTGGTGGTTGTCAGTGTTCTGATCACGGTGTGTGTGGGGGGGGGCGGGTTAGAATGGTCTCTAACCTTAAGCACCGGTGTCCTCTAACCTGTGGGACCCCACAATTCAGCCCCTAGGCCAAAGGGGAAAACAACCTCCAGTGTGTCCACCCCTCATGGAAGTCCACGCTCGCCCTCCCTCCCTTCCTTACAGATCTGGGCCAGGGCCAGGCAGAGGCAGAAACCACAGCGCCACGGGGGGGAGGGTGTTCGCGCGTGTGCACCTGCCGGGCACAGGTTCCAGGTGTGAGGGGGAACATCTGTCCAGCCTGGGCGGCCCCATCCCCGGCCAGCCAGACCCACTGGGCATCCGCTTCCCAGAGCATTGCGCCAAGACGAGATTGTGTTCTGTAAACGATACATTAGCAGTGGCATTTTGAAGGGCCAGCCATTGCTGACCCCCCGAAGAATGGAGAAAGGAGTTCGGAGGCAAATGTGAAATTGCTCTAGAGACGTGTGGACAGTACTTCTTTTGAGAAAACAATAGATAACGGTGTGTGTTATTTGGGCCGTTGCATAACCTGCTTTTTCCCCAGTAGCAAAGGTTGTGTCTACACTGGTTGGTGACATCTCTCCAGCACAGATTCTCAACGTTATATATAACAAGTATTTGCCGGTGCCGGTGGCTCACGCCTGTCATCCCAGCGACTCAGGAGGCTGAGACCTGAGGATCCTGGTTCGAAGCCAGCCTGGCCAGGAAAGTCTGTGAGATTCGTATCGCCAATGAACTGGCAAGAAAAAAAAAAGCCAGAAGTAGAGCTGTGACTCAAGCGGTAGAGCACCAGCCTTGAGCACCAAAGTTCAGGAATGGTGCCCAGGCCCTGAGTTCAAGAGTTAAGAGGCATTGTCCAATCTCTCACTCACAGAGGGGGAAACTGAGGCTCTGAGAGGTTAAGCAGCACACCTTGGGGGGGGTGATATGGGAAGTGACATCTTCTTGCCTGGGGGTGCTAGCAGTGATTACCGCAGGTCTCCCCAGCCTCTCTTTCTTGCTTCGGTCGGGCGGCATTGTGGGGTGGTGACCTGAAGGACAGCCATGTGACTCTCAGCCTCGAGGACAATCCATTGGGGCCTCTGGTTGTAGGGGATTAAGTGAGATCCCTGGTAGCTCGTTCGCAAGTGCCCGGCGTGGGTCTCCGTGGGTCACACGGAAGGCTGAAGGAAGTCCGCCGATTCCGTAGCTCTAGGAGAAGCTGCGCCGTAGAACAACGTCAGCATGGGCGGGTCAGAAACGGAGGCACACCCCGGAGAAGAAAACCTGCAGAAGGGGAAACTGAGGCTAGAGCCTGGAGCCTCGGTCTTTCTCCACCAGGAAGGTGGAGGCTGTTCAGAGCCTAGACAGCCAGCCCAGCCAGAACAGCGCCCGTGGTTACAGAAGGATTTCCACCAGGAAAGCTACGGAAGTCGGTTCGGAATAGCAACGAGGAATGTTTTAAAAAATGCATGAAGTGCTTTTCCGACAGCTCCCCACCTGAGAATAAAGAACCTATTTTACTTCGCCTTGTTATAATTGCTTTTATTCTCCCTGAGATCCTGGATTTCGGGTGCCCATCGGAGCCCAAGTAATGAACTGAAAGCTAGACACATTTCCATTTCTTTCCGGGAGACTACCGCCCCCCTCCACTGGCTGACATCTTTCTTAGGTTTTCCCATGTCGGCTCAGAGAGGTTAAGTAACTAATCCAGGATCTCAGCGCTCGGAGCGAGAGGAGACTGGGATTCAGAGCTGCCGGAATGATCTCCTTTGAAGTTGCAGGCTTCTTTTTCTTCTTTTTTAAAAAATTAATACAGTTCTGCCTCACCCTGACCTTCGTCCATTCAGTGGGCTTGTTTCCTCTTTCCAGAGCCTTCTCTTCTCAGAGTCCTTAGGAGAAGTTTGGGATGGATAGAGATGTTCTTTTGTATGTCACCATGACCAGAGAGAGATAGTGACAGAGACAGAGAGAGACACAGAGAGAGAACAACTCCTTACACCTAGCGACTGGAACCTTGGCCTGGGGTATGTGTTTGTCGTCTCCCACTGGGGAACAAAGATCTCAGCCGGGCACCGGTGGCTCCCGCCTGTCATCCCGGTGACTCAGGAGGCTGAGACCTGAGGATCACAGTTCAAAGCCAGCCTGGGCAGGAAAGTCCGTGAGACTCTTTTATCTCCGGCGAACCACCGGGAAACCGGAAGTGGAGCTGTGGCTCAAGCGGTAGAGCGCCAGCCTTGAGTGGAAGAAGCTCAGGGACAGCGCCCAGGCCCTGAGTTCAAGCCCCAGGACACACTCTCTCTTTCTCTCTCCCTTTCTCTCTCTCTCTCTCTCCCTGGCCACTGCACACTCAGATCACTTACCCACAGACAAGTGAATGGGAACGTTCTCCTCCACTCTCCCCCCGCCCCCCCAATCTCCTTTTCCACAATCCATCTTGGAAGGGGAGTCCTGTCGCCGCGTCTTCTCATCGCTCTTCCTCTAACGTGTCGGATGGTTTCCAAGTCGCTCTCGGCTTCCTGCCGCCCCCATGGTTGTCCACTTGTCTCCTGGGAGTCTCCAGACCAGGGCAGGACCCCAAGGGACCTTACTGCATGCCCCAAGCCCCAAGCCACCCCATCCCCGGGGGCAGGGGGGATAACTTCTCTGAGCCTTAGTTTTCCCTCCTCCATGAAACAGCCAGTGAGACAGACAGTGAGACAGAGACAGACAGACAGACAGACACCCTATTTTCTTGAGGTAAAGATGGCTGGACGGGCTTTGGAAGTAGGAATTCGTATGCAAGGTCTTGGCGGTCCCCATCTCTCGCGTGGTAGATAAGGTGACCACGTGGCAGGCAGGAAGCAGAGGGGAACAGGCTGGAGGGGACCAGGGCAGGCTGTTGCCCCCCCCCACAGGAAGCACCCCAATCCTTCCACCCAGCCCCCCTCTTTCCCCGCAGCCTCCTCAGATCCTGCTCAGGTTTGCAGCCCATCGGTCTGCGCTCTCGTGACTCCTCGCGGACGCCATCCAGGTGGACCCCCCTCCTCCGTCTGTGTCCCCCTCAAATCAGGACTCCCTCTATCCCCTTCGGGCTTCGCTCTCTGGCCTCCTGGACGCCCCAGCTCCGTTTTTTCCCAGAACCCAACTTTGCAAGCTGGCCGCCCGTGGCAAGCCTTTAATACGTACTTAGCGGAATGTATGCACGAATTAATTATTCCGGGGCAGAAGATGCCAGTTGCAATTAAGAGGCCAGTGTTTTAAAACCCAAATGAAAGAAAGGATAATAGGATCAATCTCTCTGGTTCCTGGCAAACCCGGCCCCGGCCTCTCCCGGGCCTCTCCTCCCTCCGCTCCTCACATCTGGCTGGGTCCCCCGGCCGTGGGCTGGACGCTGGTGTCCAGGGCGAGGGTGCTGCCCGTCCACTTTATTTCTAGCAGGCAGATCGGGTGGCGAAAGGATGGGCTCGGGTTGGGGCTGTCGGCCGCAGCAGCAGAGCCGCTCTGCCGTGTTGGACACCTACTCAGTCATGCACCAATGATCGTTTTGTCGTGGTGGTTGGTGGTGGGGCTTGAACTCAGGGCCTGGGCACTGTCTTGTCTCCGAGCTTTTTCAACTCAAGGCTGGTGCTCTACCACGTTGAGCCACACAGCTCCACTTCCGGCTTCCTGATGGTTCATGGGAGACGAGAGTCGTCTCACGGACTTTCCTGCTCAGGCTGGCTTTGAACCACCATCCTCAGATCTCAGCCTCCTGAGTAGTTGGGATGACAGGCGTGGGCCACCGGTGCCCGGCGGCAGTGATAATCTGGACAATGGCAGCGCTCTTCGGAGGGATCGGAGAGCAATAGCTGAGCTTTATGGAAAGTTCTAGAAAGAATTCTGTGGAATGTATAGGATGGGTCGAACGTGGGTGCCATTCGGTTCCTAAGAGGTAACAGCAAAAGAAGGTGGAACTTCCTTTAACAACAACAGGATCCTTTCCCTCCATCCATCCATTCGTCTGTCCGTCCATCCATCCATCCATCCATCCACAAGTTACTTTTCCAGCGCTGGCCATTTGGTCCCAAAGGCAGAGGTGTTGGGGAGGTGCGTGGCTCTCCGTGGCCTTCCGTGGTCCCCGCAGGCCCACGTGGGACGCGTTTCTTTAGACTGCGCTTGTTGTGGATCAGACATGATGTTCCTTTTGTTAGAGGGGGCGGATGGGGGTTTGGGGAAGGGATGGGGTCCTAGTGTGATCCTTGGGTCAATTCCGTGACAAGGTGGTGGTTGAAGGGCTCGGGAAGGGTGGGTCGGAGGGTGTGGGGGCAGGAATTGGGGGTGGTGGGGCCTGGGCTGAAGGTCTGCTTTCCACAGGTGCCTGGGCCGCCTGCCTCTGCCTTCCTCCTCCTCCTCCTCCTCCTCCTCCTCCTCCTCCTCCTCTTCCTCCTCCTCCTCCTATTCCTCCTCTTCCTCCTCCTCCTCCTCCTCGTCCTCCTCCTCCTCCTCCTCCTCCTCTCCTCCTCCTCTTCCTCCTCCTCTTCCTCCTCTTCCTCCTCCTCCTCTTCCTCCTCCTTCCTCCTCCTTCCTCCTCCTGTCTTCTTCTTTCTCCTCTCGGTTGTCTCTGTTTCTGTCTCTTTCTGTCACCTCTTGCTCTCTCTCTCTGTCTCTCTGTCTGTCTCTCTCTCTCTGTCTCTCTCTGTTTCTCTGTCTCTGTTTCTGTCTTTGTCTCTGTCTCTCTGTCTCTGTCTCTCTGTCTCTCTCTCTGTCTCTCTGTCTCTCTGTCTCTCTCTGTCTCTGTCTCTCTCTGTCTCTGTGTCTCTCTCTTATTCTGAGAGGAATGGGGGGAGGAGGAATTCAGGAGAAACCTGAATGCCCACATCTCCCCCAGCCTCCCCCCGCATGGGGGGCCCCCTCTGCTGTGTGCACGAGGGAGGTCAGAGCACCACGGCTGCCTCTGACGCGTCTCTGGATCCCAGTCCTCCCCTCCGTCCTCCCTGCCTCCTCCCCACCCCTCATCCCGTTCTCCCTCCTCTCCCTGTCCTTCCGTCTCCTTGTCCTCCTCGTGTCCCCCGTGAGCCGCCCGGCCGCCCGCCATGCCCATGCTTCATCCTGTCAGCGCCGCGGCCCCCCGCGGCCCCCCAACACTTTCCGAGGCCTCAGCCCCCCTCGGGGCGCTGTCCCACATCGGATGCCGGGTCAGCGCTGGACGGGAACGAGGCCAGCGAGGGTGGGCGCGTGCGCTCATCAGCTCGGCCCCCGGCCTGCGCGGTCACCCCCGGTGGGGTGGGCATCGCTCTCGGGGAGGGGGGGAGGGGGGGAGGGGGGAGGGCCACCCGAGCCCCATGACCCCCGCTGCACAGTTACAAGCATCTGTGCTGGAGTGGGGGGGGGGGCAGGAAGAGCTCAGCCCGGACCCCCGGGCTCTGGTTCTGGATCTTTCTCTTTAGTTCAAGACCCTCTCTGGGCTTCCGTTTGCTTAGTGGTGCCCCCCCGCATCCCGCCCTCCTGCCCTCCCTTCCTCCGCCCTCCGCTCCAGCTCCCTGCTGGGTTTCTCTTGCCCATCTTTAAGACAACAGAACTTTGGTTGTGTCGGTCCTGGGGCTTGAACTCGCGGCCTGGGCATTCAAGGCTCGGTGCTCTACCACGTGAGCCACAGCGCCACTTCCAGCTTTCGGGTGGCTCGTGGCATCTGGTTTCTGATCCCCCCCCTCCCCCATGCATGCCATGCGTGGCGGTGAAAAGGGGCTTGGGGTGGTTGGGGGAGGGCTTGGGGGGTGGTTCAGGGAGGGGGAGGGGGTTCAGCCACACACAGAGTCTGCAGAAGTTGCGCTCCCACACCCCAGCCTCGATTCCCCCTGATTTAACGATGACGGTTGACATCACGGGAAGGGGAGCACTCGCCGCCCCCCCACCCCCCCCTCCGGGCTGGGTGGGGAAGGGGGAGCCCTCTTCGCCCCCCATCCTGCCCGAGACCCGGCGCCAGGTTTCCGATTCACTCTAGAAGTTTCCGATCAGGCGAAGTAAAGGGGGACAAAAAGAAGGGGAGGAAGCCAGCAGACCGCAGAGGACTTGTGTGTGTGTGTGGGGGGGGCAGGTCGGCCGTGGACGCGCGTGGCGGGGTTACGGGCGTGCCCACCCCCCCCCCCGCCCCGGCCCGCGCGAGGGGCTGCTGGTACCCGGCAGGGAGCGGCGGGGACGGGCCCCGTGTCCTTATTTTGTCACGGAGGCCAGCCAAGATGGAACGCCTCGCCCCGAGCCACGCACCACGCTCTCCAGGAGCTGACCCCATTGTCCACATTACCGGGTCGCGCCGCGCAGGACATTCACCTCGGCCAATGGCCGGCGGATCAATGCGAGAAGAAGCCCCCCCCACCCCCCCCACCCCCCCCCACCCGTCTGTCTTGATGACTAGAGCTGGGACGCAGACAAATCAGGATGGGCCACGGAGGCTAGGACGTGCTCATACATGATCCAAGCAGCCATCTTGTAATGAAGCTGGGGACCCCGTACCACGGGGCCCCTCTGTGTGTGTGCGGGGGGTGGGGCGGGGCGGGGGGTGCTCTTGTGATTCTGATCATCATCGAGAGGCGGTAGGGATAGTGCGTTTGGATGGCAGGGGGGGACGGGGGGGGGGCGATGGGCCAGGAAACGGATGCTAAGGAAGTGACGACTGGATGAAGAAGAGGAAGATGGAGGCGCGCAGGTGGAAGGGAGTGGAGATAGGAAGGGAGGTGGATGGCTCAAAAATAAGTAGCCAGGCGCTGGTGCCCACGCCTGTCACCCCAGCCCTTCGGGAGGCTGAGATGGGGAGGATACGTCCATCTGAGATCAAAGCCAGCCAGGGCGCGCAAGTCCTTGAGGCCCGGGTTGGAGGGGGCGTGTCATCTCCCACAGTGCACCGGGATTGGCTGTGGGAATTCATGGGGTGTTTGGGGCCAGGGTGAGGATGTTTCCTGCGGGATACGGAGGGATGTCCACGCTGGGACGGCAGGGTTGTCATCAGCCTCAGGGTAGTGAGCGAAGAGACGCCAGCGCCATTCCAATGGAGGTGGGCAGAGCCGGGGGCCCCCCGGGGGCATCTTTTCCCCTTCATTCAGCGTTGATACTAAGCTTTGTCAGGTTGGAGCCAGAACTCAGGCTTCCAGAGACGAGATTGAGGAGAGAGCACACCCAGTTTTTGTGTTGTTTTGTTTTTTTTCGGTCGGTTCCAGACTTGTTTCATGTCCGCTCAAATAGATATCAGAGCCAGGCGCCGGCGGCTCCCGCCTGTCATCCCAGCGACTCATGAGGCTGAGATCTAAAGATCGTGGTTCAAAGCCAGCCTGGGCAGGAAAGTCTGTGAGATTCTGATCTCTAGGAAACTGGAAGTGGAACTGTGGCTCAAGTGGTAGAGCACCAGCCTTGAGCAAAAGAAGCTCAGAGACAGTGCCCAGGCCCTGAGTTCAAGCCCCACAACCAACAAAAAAAAAAGGCTTTATAATAACACTGGCTTATTTTTTTTTAAGGGGATTAAGCACACCTTATCTACACTGCCGGGTGTGAATAGAATATGTAGGCACCCAACAAGAAGAGACGTGCAAGCCAGTAGAACCGGGTACTTTCTAGAGAGGTGTGGGGTTCCGTGACAAATGAATTATCAAAGAAATCCGAGACCCCTTGGATTTTTGCAAACGAGGGGCTCTTGATAGGTTTGCTACTTGCTCCTATTATTAGTAGTAGTAATCATTCTAGTACCTCTTGATAAAACAAAACCAAAACCAAACAGGCGTGACAGTTTGCGTGTGACTTTTGTCCGACGGTGCTTCTTGCTCTAGCGGACGTCTCCTGGCTGTTTAAGAGTTACCAGCTCCCAGCTGCTCTGAGAATTAAATAATTTCTTGCCGCCGGATGGCTTTGCCTAGTTTCCAGAGGCCCCCCCCGTCCCCCAGATTTAATATCCTGCGAATGCCCCAAGCCGCAGACATTTTAAAGAAAAGTGTATTTAATTTCTACTTTGAAGTAGCTTCTGATTTGATCATCCGCCCAAAAGAAAAAAAAATATGGGAAAACGATTAAAACCGGATCGAATACGAGTGCCCCCCCCCAAAAAATATATTTGATGTAGATGTAGGAGGCAGTTCTGCACGTTTTTGCAAGGGATGTGTGTGTGTGCACGTGTGGGCGTGCCTGTGTCTGTGTTTTGGGGTTCTCCGGTTTGAACACAGCGTGTGGCGCTTGCTAGGCAGGTGTTCTAGCGGGGAACCACGCTTCCAGCCCGGTTTTGCACCGGTGACGTTTGAGATAAGGGCTTGCTACCCCCACCCCCTCCCCCAGGTGTACGCCTGTCCTGTGATCTCTTTGTTCCCCCCTCCAGTGGGGTGTGCCTCACCGCAGGCCCTGGCTGTGGGCATGGCCGCTGCCCCCCCCCCCCCCCCGCCTTGTGCTTCCCCTCACAGTCCCCCTGCGCACCTGCGGGTGGAAGCCGGCTGGCGGCTGCTCTCCTTAGTGCCCTAGCGTTAACTTACGTGGGTGCTGGTGGCTCACGCCTGTCATCCCAGCTGCTCACGGGGGCTGACTGAGGTCCAGAGGATCGCAGGTTCAAAGCCAGCCCGGGCAGGAACGTCCGGGAGACTCTTGATCTTTCACGAAACCACCAGAAAACCGGAAGCGGCGCTGTGGCTCAAGCGGTAGAGCGCCAGCCTTGAGTGAAAGAAGCTCGGGGACAGCGCCCAGGCCCTGCGTTCAAGACCCAGGACTGGCACACACACACACACACACACACACACACAGTAATGTTGGCTTAGACTTCTGGCTCCATTGTGGCCAGTGGAGTCGTCTTGGAGAAATCATTTCCTTGATAGGGTCTCCGTCTTCTCATCTGTAAGTCGGGGTTCGCTCCCTTGGAGAGCAAACCTCAGCTTTGCCTTCAGGGCTCCCACGCCACCGGCAGGCCCCTTCCACGGAGGCTGCTTCTTAGGTCGAGCACACCGGGGTGGGGTGTGGGGGGGGGGAGGTTCGCGGTTCGCGGCTTTGGGGGAGAATAGTGTAACCGCTCGGCTGATGTCACCGCTGTCCCATGCTGCTTCGATGTCTATTTATAAAATAAAATACAAAAAAAAAAGCAGAGGAAAACTATGATTACTTAATAGACGCATGAATATAGGGCATTATTCACACCATGGCGAGGAACGGCTTTTCCTACTTCTTCCCCCCCCCCCCCAGGCCCTGAAGGAGTCAAGCCGAAAGGAGTCTTCTTACAATTTGCTTTCTAGAAATTCGTAAGGAAAACATGTCAAGGCAAACAATCGAAGGCAGAGAGAGAGAGAGAGAGAGAGAGAGAGAGAGAGAGAGAGAGAGAGAGAGGTGGGGGGGGAGGGAGGGGGGAGGGATGTAAAAGACACAGCATGCAAAAATAAAAAATTAGCCATGTGGAATTGTTTCCAAAATAATTAATAAGGTGGCTCACGCCTGTCATCCCCGCCGCTCGGGAGGCTGAGGGCTGAGGATCAGGGTTCAAAGCCAGCCCCGGGGCAGGAAAGTCCGTGAGACTCTGATCTCCAGTGAACCAAACAGAAAGCCAGGAGTGGAGCTGCGGCTCAGGCGGTAGAGCGCCCGCCTCCAGCTGTCCCCCCACAGGGAAGGGGGGGTGGTGAGGGCTGGGAGCCAAGGCCGGGGAGGGGGCCTTGAACTCAGGGCCTGGGCGCTTCTCTGAGCTCCTGTGCTCAAGGCCGGAGCAGGTGCTGTGCGTAGCGTCCGTGGTTGGCGCAGGTGGAGCGCCTGGCGTTGCGTACGTCGTGTGCGTAGCGTCCGTGGTTGGCGTAGATGGTGCGCCTAGCGTTGCGCACGTCGTGTGCGTAGCGTCCGTGGTCGGTGTAGGTGGAGCGCCGGGCGTTGCGTACGTCGTGTGCGTAGCGTCCGTGGTTGGCGTAGGTGGAGCGCCGGGCGTTGCGTACGTCGTGTGCGTAGTGTCCGTGGTTGGCGCAAGGTGGAGCGCCGGGCGTTGCGTACGTCGTGTGCGTAGCGTCCGTGGTTGGCGCAGGTGGAGCGCCGGGCGTTGCGTACGTCGTGTGCGTAGCTTCCGTGGTTGGCGCAGGTGGAGCGCCTGGCGTGGCGCACGTGGTGTGCGTAGCGTCCGTGGTGGCGCAGGTGGAGCGCCTGGCGTTGCGCACGTGGTGTCGTAGCGTCCGTGGTTGGCGCAGGTGGAGCGCCTGGCGTTGCGTACGTCGTGTGTGCGTAGCGTCCGTGGTTGGCGTAGGTGGAGCGCCTGGCGTTGCGCACCGTGGTGTGCGTAGCGTCCGTGGTTGGCGCAGGTGGAGCGCCTGGTGTTGCGTACGTCGTGTGCGTAGCGTCCGTGGTTGGCGCAGGTGGAGCGCCTGGCGTTGCGTACGTCGTGTGCGTAGCGTCCGTGGTTGGCGTAGATGGTGCGCCTAGCGTTGCGCACGTCGTGTGCGTAGCGTCCGTGGTTGGCGCAGGTGGAGCGCCTGGCGTTGCGCACAGTCGTGTGCGTAGATTCCGTGGTTGGCGCAGGTTGGAGCGCCGGGCGTTGCGCACGTCGTGTGCGTAGATTCCGTGGTTGGCGCAGGTGGAGGGCCGGGCGTTGCGTACCGTCGTGTGCGTAGATTCCGTGGTTGGCGCAGGTGGAGCGCCGGGCGTTGCGTACGTCGTGTGCGTAGATTCCGTGGTTGGCGCAGGTGGAGCGCCGGGCGTTGCGCACGTGGTGTGCGTAGCGTCCGTAGGTTGGCGCAGGTGGAGCGCCTGGCGTTGCGCACGTGGTGTGCGTAGCGTCCGTGGTGGCGCAGGTGGTGCGCCGGGCGTTGCGTACGTGGTGTGCGTAGCGTCCGTGGTTGGCGTAGGTGGAGCGCCTGGCGTTGCGTACATCGTGCGCGTAGCGTCCGTGGTTGGCGTAGGTTGGAGCGTCTGGCGTGGCGCACGTGGTGTGCGTAGCTTCCGTGGTTGGCGCAGGTGGAGCGCCGGGCGTTGCGTACGTCGTGTGCGTAGCGTCCGTGGTTGGCACGGGTGGAGCGCCGGGCGTTGCGTACGTCGTGTGCGTAGCGTCCGTGGTTGGCACGGGTGGAGCGCCGGGCGTTGCGTACGTCGTGTGCGTAGCGTCCGTGGTTGGCGCAGGTGGAGCGCCTGGCGTTGCGCACGTGGTGTGCGTAGCGTCCGTGGGTTGGCGCAGGTGGAGCGCCGGGCGTTGCGCACGTGGTGTGCGTAGCGTCCGTGGTTGGCGTAGCTGGAGAGCCCGGCGCGTGCACCGCCGCTTCCTGCGTCGTCCTCCACCCCAGCCGGCTCCGGTGAACCACATGCCTGGCCCCCGTGTGCCGGCGCCCAGGCCCTGAGTTCAAGCCCCAGCACTGTTGTGCACACCGTATGCGTGCACATAATACATGCACATGCATGCACACAGGTGCACGCACTGACATGCACGCACAACACGTGCACACGCACACATGCAATGCACGTGCACGTGCACACGCAAGCACGGGCATATACACATTTACACGCACACATGCACCACACGCATACTTGCACATGCACACATATGCACGTGGTGCAACGCATGCACATGCACCACACGCACAGGCATGCACACACAGGCACACCCGCATACATGCACACCCAAGCACACATATGCACCAAATGCACGCACGCACATGCACACGCACAGTGCCCACACAGGCATGCATGCGCACACATGCACATGAACACACGTGCAACACATACATTCAATGCACACACACATGCATACACGCACGCACATGCACACACGGATGCAGGCTAACTGCACGCAGTCATTGCCCATCCCACCCGCTCCAGGCGCCCACACCGCGAGCCTTGCCCCTCGGCCCCATCCCCCTCCTCCTCCTCCTCCTCCTCCATCCTCCTCTTCATCACTGGCAGTCGGCCCTGCTGCTGATGGGGTTGCCATGGCGACGTGGCCTGCTTCTCGGAATCAGGACAGGCTCCCACGGCCGCCCCGGGTTGATTCCTCTGTCTTCCTCTTCCTTTCCTGGGGTGCGCTGTGCGTTCGCTCTCCCACAACTCCCGGGCTCCTTGCAGGCGCTCCCTGCCTTCTCCCCCATGATGCTAATTTCAGTGCCTGCCCCTCAGCCCTGTCCCCCACCCCCTTCCCAGCCCCCCTGCCCCTTCCCTGACACCCCCACCCCCAGGGAGCCTTGGGTGCCCCCCGCTGGGCCCTGCACCCCTCAGCTGCTCAGGGCCGGGCTGGGAGGCGGCGGCCGGGATGGAAATGATTGCAAATGCGACATCTCCCAGACGGCCCCCCCCCACCACCCGCCCCCCCCCCAGCTGCAGTTAGCTGACAAGACGCCTTGCAGGAGAAACAAGAGTCGGGGTCACAGGTGACAGGAAACACGAGTGTCAAGCCAAGAAGCCGTTGTGCGCGGGGGGGGGGGGCGGGCAGCCATGAGGAGGTCAGCGCAGGAAAGGAGGTGGGCAGAGAGGGGAGGGAGGGGAGGCAGAGAGGGAGGGGAGGGAGGGAGGCAGCAGAAGGAAGAAAGGGAAAGATGTAGAGAGGGAG